>NW_025943687.1:0-1081 GCF_000764305.2 Hyalella azteca | reverse complement strand
GATTACCACTATTTTCCTCAGATTTTTCTTTCCTCATAAAGTGATCATCACACTGGGCACTTAAACCTCAGGTTCGTAGTGTTTTCCCTGCACAATGGATATTTTGATAATTTCTTGTAACCATAACATAACATAATTTAAATTTAAATCTTCTACAGTATACAAATATTTAATCTTATCCTGAGACTGGCCGGCCTAACTTTATTTCTACGTCACGCATTCGTCACGTTTTCTTTTAACCCGCCACCTTCAACTTCTTGTGACCCGTATTCTGGAGATCGCATTTTGGGATTTGGCTCATAACGACTGAACTTTGTCTGCATTGCAATGAAGCATAACCACTCCAAATAAAACTTAAAACTTTATTGAATGAATTAAAATAAAAAATTTTTCTTGATTATCGATTCAATTCGACACCCTGTCCATTGTGTGAAAACCTCTCATTTCTTAATTCAGGAACTTAGCGGATTTTGAATTTCTGAACCCTGGTTTGCGGTCCAAAATTATTCTCAAGCAAATTATGTAAACGGCATTAACGCCCTTGTATTATATGTCTTGAGATAAATGGATAATTGACATTCGTTAGGTCGCCAGCAAGGCATTAACAGGGTTTATTGTTTATGCAGTATACCCTCTGCGAAACTTCTCTCTGGCCTCCGTCATTTGTGCCTGGACGATTTAATCTAAATTATTTTGAACGACTTTACCACCTGGGACCTGAAGTTGAAGGCATACGGCAGAAATAAAATTTGATTCAATCAATGGAAACAGACTCAATTTGTTTGAGCCGTTTGCATGCTTAGTGATAAATATTTCTAGGAGAGATTAACTTCTAGCGTAGGGAAGAATTCAGCCACGTGTATAATTCACGAGCATCAGTCACGTGCATAATTCACGAGCATCAGTCTCGTGCATAATTCATGAGCATCAGTCTCGTGCATAATTCATGAACATCAGTCACGTGCATAATTCATGAGCATCAGTCTCGTGCATAATTCATGAGCATCAGTCACGTGCATAATTCATGAACATCAGTCACGTGCATAATACATGAGCCATATTCATTTACGATATGAATTAT
>NW_025943686.1:0-2149 GCF_000764305.2 Hyalella azteca | reverse complement strand
ATAATCAAAATTCACATCTTGTTACCCGCGCCCTAGAAATAAGCGGTGATTTACGAGGCCAAGCCTGAGACGAACTTCTCATTGGCATAATAAATAGTTCAAGCGTTGTTGAAGTTAACTCTATAGTAATCAATAAAGTTCATTAAATCATCCTATGTTCAGTTAATTGCATGAAAACTTCAACGCACGGTGATCGTAATGTTGAGATACTCTCGGTGCAGCAATGGAACAAAACACTAGACTAATTTCAAATTAACTTAAAGAGTATAAATTAATATCTTTCGACAGTCAAACGGTCGATACAAATTAAAATTTTTTCTTGTTTGAACTTTTTTTCGGATTATTTTTTTTTTCTAATAATGTTCCAAATAATAGACGATAAGCACTGGAGCTACAGGAGGCCCGCGAAAATTCGGCCCTGATTTTTAATAGGGTAGAGCAGTTGAGGCATGCCTAGGCACCGGAGCGTCTCCTGGAGCCTCATTAGCTGAAGAGCCTCTTGCCTGACCAGCCTTCCTCAGGCCATACGCATGACAGTAACTTTGATATCTTGTGCATCATAGCCAATCTTTTATTGTTACATGGATCCAGTCAATTATTTATTGTGTCAGCAGTCCAGCCAATCTTTTATTGTTACATGGATCTAGCCAATTATTTATTGTGTCAGCAGTCCAGCCAATCTTTTATTGTTACATGGATCTAGCCAATTATTTATTGATTCTGCAGTCCAGCTAATCATTAATATTTTCAGCGGTCCAGTCAACCTGTTATTGTTCTAGCGGTCTAGCCAATTATTTATTGTTTCTAGCGGTCTAGCCAATTATTTATTGTTTCAGGAATCCAGCCAATCATTTACTGTTCCATTGGTCTAGCCAATTATTCATTTTTTCAACCGTCAAGCCAATTATTTATAGTTTCAGCGGTGATTATTCCAGCATTCTTGATAATCATTTATCATTTCAGCGGTGCATCCAATTATTTATTGTTCAGGAGGCCAAACCAATCGCTTATCGTTTCCATATTTTAGCCAAGGACTGCTTCTTCAGTCCACTGAGATAATCGCCAAGGCACAATTTCTATATTTGTGATTCAGATAACTCATTCCCCCAAACATATGTGAGGTTAACAGTGATCGTATTCAATGATAAGCTACAAATCAAAATAATGTAATATTTAGAACTAAATAACGACAATTTTATAGAAAATGCATGAGCCTTTCGTTAATGTCTGCAAATAATGAAATTGAACTGCAGATTTTTTGTAATGTGTTCAGCTTTGAAGCATCAATCTTCATCAAGTATTGGATGAATTAGTCTTCTCGTAGGTTGACGATCGCAACTGCACAAATGTTGTTATTATTATAAGATGGCAGAAATTTCTTGATTATACGCGTACAATTTATGACCAGAGAGTGCATTTGAATTTTCAAGGAGTTGAACAATTCTTAGATGACGTTGGTAGATCAAAAGGCAGATTTAGTAAATAATAATATATTAACGACGTTTCGAATGTAGCAACATTCATTTTCAAGTTAAGAGAAGCATTGAATAGTGAAATTTGGTTGGACATAAGTACATAACACACGCAAATTGGATACAACACAAAAATTTCGAGCCAGAAAGTCCTTACGCAAACAATCTCAAATTTTATTTTAGACAAATCCGGTAGCTTGGAAATCGATAGCTGGGGTCCAATTCAAAATTGAGACGGTTCCAGCAATCGTTGGTCGATTAATGTTGTGCACCTCCGCATGATGACGCTGGTCATCATGCACTCTCTGGTCATAAATTGTACGCATATAATCAAAAATGTTGTTATTTTCACAAATATTTACTAGATTCAGGCATTGTGGTCATGAGCACAATTTTGTGCAATGTTTTGCCATATCAATAAGTGCATTATCATTCGGGTGTTAACATTATGCAGGCGGGCACATTATGATGCAGATGAACACATTATGATGCAGATGAACACATTATGATGCAGGTGGGCACATTATGATGAAGGTGAGCACATTATGATACAGATGAGCACATTGTGATGCAGGTGAGCACATTATGATGCAGGTGAGCATATTATGATGCTGGTGAGCACATTGTGATGCAGGTGAACACATTATGATGCAGGTGGGCACATTATGATGCAGGTG
>NW_025943685.1:0-1198 GCF_000764305.2 Hyalella azteca | reverse complement strand
CTGCAGTGAGTACTGAGATCTATATTTTTTTCTTTTTCTAACCAACGTTTCTGACGAATAGTTTCATTAAATTTGGAGGTATTAGTCAGTTTTCGAACAATAAAATTTCTGGTATATTTCTGGTATTTTGAGGAAGGCAATCTGGTATTCTCGCAGAGAAAAAACCTGGCAACACTGGTTTGCATTTTGCAAGTCAGTCATTGTTCACTTTGCCACGGACGACGGCTGTGCTCCTAAGTCCTGACTATCTTTGTCGACCAACGCCTGCGCCATTACGATAGACCACACTCCTCGTAAGTCGCAAGTGCTAATTCTGTGACTATTAGATTATTTATTGGTTATTCATTTTGTTCTAAATTCCAGTGCATTATGATACACTATACAGTATAAGTTTCCCGCAGCTTCCGGTGATATACTATAGACATAGTCAGATGGGGGTGAGACAGGACCAAAATCACTTACAATCTAACACTGTTTTCTGTACAGATTAAAAAAAAGTGAGCCTGTCCCATCCCACTGGGCCTGGGGTAAGATGGGACCAGGCTGGGGTAAGGCAGGAGTCAGGACGGTGGGTTCACAAAAAATATTAGTGAGACAAAGCTTCCTGATCATCGCTGATTTCTGAGGAAGTAGACCAGGACCAACTGGTAATTCTCATAATCTCGTGTAACAAGGTTTTTAATTAACATACAAATCTGATATTCAATATTATCCATCTAAAAACACATTTGATTAAAGTTAAACAACCACTTGTTAAATACTGTTTTGTGTTGCTGGATGTCAACTCTAATATCAGTCCCATTGGAGTTTTTCTCATGAGAAAACTTTGTTAATCCTTTAACAACCACATTTTTTTAAATCATGAAAAAATTTTCTTACCCATAATTTCTACTGATTAGGTACAGTCACTTAGTAGTGTCTAGATGAGTACCGTCAACTGGTGTGACTTAGGCCAATGTTTATCCTATTTTGTTTTGCAGCCATTGGGGTGACCTAGGCCAGCAAATAAATTTTTAGAATAATAGATTTTTCTTAATTTCTTTAGACAATAGGGTAAACGCGGTATATTCTGTCATCGTGGTTAATTCCCTCACCTCTCTAGTTTTTCCTTTATATTAAGCTTTGTTTTAGTTCCATGCGTTCGTTGATGGTTGAAATGGTGACGTCATACATTTGCGCGTTGAACTAATGCCAAAAC
>NW_025943684.1:0-11390 GCF_000764305.2 Hyalella azteca | reverse complement strand
CACCGACACATCTTTTCAGTAATACTGCAGGGACCCCATCCGGCCCGGGAGCCGAATACGTGGATAATTCTTGGATACTCCTCTATAGATCCGGCGTTTCAAACTCAATGCTCATCAGCTCCCGATCCCCTGGAAGTTCTTGAATGACTCCAATTTCGTTCTCCTGCCTTGAGTATCGGGGTTCGCTGAATACTTTTTAAAATTGAGCTCCCAGAAGTTCGCACATGCCCTTGTCGTCTCCAACAAGGACATCGTTATTTTTCAGAGGCCCCACTGCGGCTCTGATTTTGGCCTTTGGTATAGTGCCCCTCTAAATTCCAGACAGAGAAATAACAATAAACACAGCATGACAGAGCTTCAAATCCTTCAATCCACAGCTCTTGATAAGTATGCAAAGATTATCCACACCTGCTTCCACGAGTGGCAGTATGAACAATTTTTCTAAACTTGGCTATCTTGGCATGTCAAATGCATCGATTCGATTTTAATGTCACAAGAGTAACAGGCTAACGGATTTTAATTACTGACAGCTGACAAATTTATCAGTTCAAGTACTCGAAACATCACTAACTTGAGGCACTTGTGGGTGATGTCACAATAGAACCGACGCATTCACAGTTGGTTAGGATATGGCTCAGCACCGACGAAGGTATTAGCGCCAGAATTCACAGCAAAGATCGAGACCCTTAGTTCTGTACCACCGTGTTTGAAATCGAATGCATGCCAACCGACAGACATGGCTGCCAACCGAAGATAACAATGGCTGCCAACCGACGAGGACCTAGTTAACTTTTCACTGATATTTATCTAAGGCATAAAGATAGATTTTTCAATAATGGTGTGATCGAATTTTACGTTGTATTTATTTTGTAATTAAACACTTTCGAAGGAGGTTGAATTATTCAACGAAAACTGAAAACAGAAACGGGATAGCAGCCAGTAAAAAACTACAACATAACATTTGGGAACTTTATAAAACTATAGAAGTGACTGAGAATGATTGGAGGACCATTAATTGTTTGTAAAATGCGTCAATAAGAAATAATATTAAACTGACATATAATCAGTTAATATGTCTTCATCTCACAATCATTAACTCCTTTAATCGTAAAGTAAAGTGTATATTGATTATCGATTTATTATACTATTAGATTGAATAGCCAACCGACATGTCTGCAAATGAATTTTTCGGTTTGCTCTGTAAACTTGCCCACACTCATGTACTTCGATCTGCAACGATAAACCCACAGTCGATAGTTCGCCGTTCATCTGTATAAATTGCTTACGAAAATTCCGATCCTTACCAAATCTTCGAGTTGTCCGATCTTCCGCGTTCTGCCGTAACCCACACTAATCGACATCGTTGCACTCATTGGACATTGACAGGGTAAGGAAGAAGTGGCAGAATTAATACTCAATTTCATTGCCTGTGTAGCGACTTCAACTATTTATGCTTCGTTTCATTTTTCTTGTGAACTTCATGAGTATTGTGATTAACTCTACAAATTCATGATTACCAATATCTACTTTCAGCATAATTACCTAAAATTCATTTTTTTATTCGTCATTGTTCACCATGCATAATTATATCAATATTTAGTTAGGGAATTTTGACATCAATTCTCAAGCATGAATTACACTTCTGTAATTTCTTTGTATCAAAATGATTAATAACGTGAAGAAAGTACCTTATAATGTTGCCATCAAAATTTCGTTCGCAGGCTAGTCAACTGCAAATGCAATTAATGAATTAGGTAAAAATGTATGAATGTAGGTCAGACTACGTGTTTGGTCTTACCCTAGAGCAACTCTAGCATGCGTTTGTGAACTCCGGCTGTGCCTCATATGACGCTTAATTTAAGCTTTAGATTTCCAATCCGCTCTTTACAGACATATATTGATTGATCTCGTTAAGACACGTTGTATTCTAACAACCACTGTCTGGCAGGTGTTGGTTGACTGTGCCATTCAATGAACTTTCAAATCTGAACTCTTCACACATTCATGTAAACCAAACCTACATATTTAGTTTAATTAATGCAAGGAAAGACAACCACCAATACTGCTCAAACCCATTAAATAACCCTCTTTTCATCTACCCAAATGCACTGAGAAATCAAAAGAATTAATTCAAACATTTATCTAATATTCCTTTTAATTATAGTTTTTTAGATTGCAAGACAGCGTAGTCGAATACCTCCGGCAAGAGACAGGTGAATATACATATTTAAATAAGCATTTAAGAATGGATGTTCGTACTTACCTGCATTGGGATCCCTGTACAATTATATTTTTATTCAGCGGCAGAAGTTCTTCCGTAAAATTCTCATCTTTGCGCCGTGCACCAAAGGGAACCCGGTTCACTCAATTGAGCTACAGTTACGGTTCGATGTCAAGCACTGTTAAGGCCCGTTTACACTAGTGGCAACGACATGCGCTTTGAGTCGTTTGCTGCAGTGCCTCACCGCGCACAACCGTTCACACTACTTTTTTACTCGGTAGTTTGGGACCGCGCACTTTGAACACTAGTTGCCTCCTAGACGTCAATGAGGATGGATGTCACCGAATTTGAGCTGTGGGCCATTGTTCTCGGGTACGCTGCGGTCCGTCATTCTTCGCACTATGCCAGTTGTAAACGAGAACTTAGCATAGGCATCATAATTAGAGAAGTAACACTTTCAAAAAGATACAGTTTATAAAAAATATAGTCTATTGGTAAATAAAAAGCTCAAATATTCGTACAGATATTACATCATCCTTTGAAATCGCTAAACGGTAATGCAGAAATTGTCAGGAGTTGCTAAAATCACATAAACTAAACACGTCATGTAAAAATAACTTACATCATTTGTATTTCGATTTTTGTACTCCTTTGACCGAACACTTCATAGGCATTCGTGTTCTCTATAGAGATCAATTTGGCTCTCTACTAGAGAGTGACTCCAAACGAGAGTGGTGTTTTAGTCGACATTTGGAGTGCCGAACCAGCGTACACAATCAACCTTACTAGACCACAGACATCTATCTACTAACTAAGAATTTCAAAAAAAAGAATAGTCCACAAAAATTCATATCTCTATAGAAAACGTTTCGGAGACCAGCTCCATAGTCAGTTCGTAGAATCTAGAATCATAAATTAATACATTGAAACCATAGAACGAATTGAATTTCTTTAATTAATTAATTTAGATTTTTAATTTGATTCAAATTTTAAATTCAATTTAAATTCTTAGTTAATTTGCGATTTAAGCATACAAGTGATATCAATTCTTTAATAGCTGTCTACTAAGTGCCGCGCTTGTGTTGCATGAGGCATGGCCCCTGTCAATCGCTAGCTCGTCAATCGGTCAAGAAGCGCATGCAGAGGCTGCAAAGCGCCTCTGCATGCGCTTTGAGGCACTTGACTCTCTTGTTTTGCCCCTAGTGTGAACGGGCCTTTAGATGCTGCCTTTTCAGTCGCATGTGAGGCCTTTAATGTACACTATAAACTGGTGGACGAAAAATATTTTTACTGATGTATTTCACAAAAATTTAATAGAATATTAGTCAAATTTGTTTAGAATTTATTCAAACCTTCTCGCCGGAATAAAGAAACAATTAGCCACTAACTCTTCTATAAACTACATCATTAATCATTTCAACCATGTAATAACTTCAATTGACGCAAGAAAAAAATTACCTAGCTGTTAACTGTTTTTGCCGGATAATAATTATGCCCACTATTTTGGAGGGAAAAAATCTGGTGATGCGTTTCATGGACTTCCCAACTGAAAAGAAGAATTCGTTCCCGCTTGGGGAACGAATTCTTATAACAAGCTACTACTTGCTATATATCATAATACGGAGAACAGAAACTAGCTACTATCATCTCTGTACGTTACTTGCCGAATACGAATCCGGTATTGAATATAGTTTACTCTCCCAGAACGCTTTACTTGAAAAGTTCACATATTTTATTGAAATTGAGCCCATTTTCTTGGGATTTACAACATCGGCTTCACCTTCCAATATTCACATTTATTTATTTGTTTGCAGATAAAGAAAGCTAATGATTAAAAAAAATCAAGCTACTTACCTGTTTGATAGTTCTATACTTCAGTAAAAATGTTGTTGAATATATCTTGGGTCTCCCAGGACGCTGTCCTTGAAAACTTCTGCCACGCTCTTGACCAAGGGCAGCCAAGCGAAAGGGAGGCTGCGCCAAAGCGTGAGATTAGCCATTAATTAGGCTGAGCTCAGGCCTTGCTTGCCCTCCCAGACAATCACTAATGTGAGCAACGATGTCGTTTAGTGTGGGTTACTGCATATCGCGGAAGATCCGACCCCTCGAAGATATGGAAGTCGAATTTCCCTAAACAATCTACGCAGATGCATTGCGAACTATCAACTGTGGGTTTATCATTGCAGTACATGAGTGTGGGCAACTTTACAGAGCAAACCGAAAAATTCAAGCGCAAACTTGTCGGTTGGCTATTCAATCTAATAGAATAATGAATCGGAAATTGATATACACTTTAATTTATGAATACCCAATTAAAATTATGTTCAAAATTGTGTTCAATCTAGTTCAAGTGATAGAATGCGTTTTTTTCGGGTCCATTTCTGATGCCAGTTACGATTATTATACCAAGTAATTATTATAATACTTTGAAATACGCAAGTGTTTTATTAGCTTTCCCAGTTTGAACGATTCCGCGAAGAGGAACGTTCAAGTCTCAATGTTACCTTACCTTAATAATGTTCAGGAGATATCGATTAGTTTGCCTTTATTTTTTTTCTAACGTGAGTGTAAATAAAACGTTTTTTACATGCATGATATAAATCACCTGTTATCGACTAAGAGTCGTATGAACAAACTGCTGAAGAGCTTAGCAATGGTTTTATTTAAAAAGATCTTATCATAAATTTCTTCATAGTACATATTCAAAACATTTTTATACAGCTGTTGTAGCGTATTCCATTATTCATGACAAATTTGCTTCAATTTTTCTACGAGGGTGATTTGAGGCAATAAAAATATTTAGAAATAAATTTCGATGTAAATTGATCAGCTTCATTATAAAATTTATATAAACTAGAGAACTACTTTATGAATAAATTTAGGAAATATGGAAGTAACGGCATTTCGATTGCCTGAAATCATAAAAAGTGGCAAGAGAAACAGTGCTTGTCTGTCTTCTTTACAATACGGGTAATATTCTTTTTTTTTTCAAATGACTAGAAACTGCGTTCATTCCTCTAAAATAAATATAAATGAATAATCTTTAAACAGTTCCACCACAAATGTGGTTATTCCTTGATTTACCTCACGATTGCTAGCCATTCGTTTCATAGTTACAGTATGTAGTTGATAGAGATGGCTATGGTAAGGTGTCTTGGTGGTCAAGTGGGCCGAGGCCTAGACTCGGACGTGAAATTCCCGCGTTCGAACCTCGGTGCTGCCGTCGACGTATATCCGGTAAGAGAACTTAGCGGTGAATTACTTGTAATTTTTCTGCATCAGTAGTAATTGAGTTTGTTAGGTTGTAATTGATATCGCAAGTGTATATACGATGTGCACTGAATCGGCATAGAATGTCCCTCTTTAATCGGTGGTGGGCCCCGCGACATTGCCCCCCTACAGTCCCCATACAAATTGTGTTTTGCCTTCGTCGATCGAGCAGGAATCTGCATCAATATTCTTGATCGAACCACATCAATCTCCGTCGATCGATCAAGACCTTATTGAATGGGATGGTATAGCATCTGAAGACGTGTCTGAAACGTATTAACAGATGCTGGCAGACATTGTTACGAACTTAGAACGAAAAAATGGCGATATTTAATAGTGAGAATACATTTCAACAATAACCGATGCAAATGCGTAATGACAACGAGAAAAAATATAAAGACATAGGACAGAAAAAAACTGTGTAAAAGAGTACTTAGAATCGACATATTTGCGTGATAAAGGTTTACTTTAACCTCAAAACCTAATTTGATAACTTAAATTCATCAATTTTATTTTAAATTACATTAAATTACAATTACGATACAAAGGGTACTTCTCATTCAAAATATTGTTTCCTAAAGAGGCTCATGAACATCGGTATTGAACTAAGCCCTCAAACAAACATCAACTTAAATTATACTATAAAGTTAAATTATTATGTTCCTTGTCACATTGTTTTGCTGCATGTAGAACCCACCCACAGGTGCCACTTCAAGCACCTGCTTGTCATCAGAGCGATTGAGGTATACTTGACTTATAGCTGTGCCGAACAACTCGCTGCTATGGGTCTCCTCAAGTAAAATTCTGGTCTCAGACTAGTATCGTCTTACATATATTTTAATCTTCTAATGTTGGAAACCGTCCTAAGAATATTCATTTGCGTACGTGTAGTGTTTTAGTGATATCACGCTGTCAGGATGGAAAATATCAGGTTCTGTCGGCACTCTGTTCTGATGTAATATCAAGGTGCCACTGACGCAGGGTAAAAGATTAATGTTCTGCGAATAAATATGGTGTAAATGTTCATCCTAATGACAAGTATGCGATGAATATGTGAGGGATAAGTAAATACAACTCTCTCTCTGTCTTATCTTGCTTCGGGGTTGTCACTTACGATTCATTAGAGGCAGACAAAAATACAGCTAGGACTTCGACCGTCAGGTCAATGTAAATAATATAATGCGTGCTACTCTGTAGCAGTCGTGGAAACTACTGAGGGACTTGCTTAAGTGCCCAGACTTTTCATTGACCCAGAACTTCCGCCCATGAACTAGTCTGAGCTTCCGCTCGTGCGAGCAATCTTGCTCACGTGACGTTGTCGAGTCACTCGATACTAACCTAATTGCCAACACACTATCAATCTCCTTCGCGTCCAGCGAATATTGCGTTTCGTGTAGATGTTCTTATCTTACAATCCAATTAGAATGAGACGATTGCCGTCAGACAACTGCACGCAAGTGCATAAAGAAATTTATTCTGAGTTATAACTTATAAGTAGTGTCCTAGAGTAGGTCGCGGAAACAAGTCCTAATGTGTTTACCAACAGACCTAGTTAGCTATTGAGTCCACGAGTCAACATCTGATAGACACGTGATAGATCATACTAATAATTTTGCTAAAATTAAACGCTCGATAGACTTGAATCTATTTTTTTGTACGATGTTGTATTTATAACACGTAGCAATATTCATGTGCAAATACACATGACGAGCGATAAAAATCAGCGACTGATTTTCTTATTTAGAATGGAAGTATATGTACCACGATGCTTGATCACCATCGCTTGTACGTCAGTGGGCACTGATCACGTTCACTGAGGAGAATGTTTCCTGTCGATGTAATTAAATTATGTACATATGAAGAACGTTCTAAAGCAAAAAGATCATTGACTCCTAGTAGCACGAGCCAAAAATTAAATCCTGTGAGGTTAGAAATCCTAAGTCTAACGACACCGTTCTCAAAAATGAACTTCCTACCAATGAATGAATAGCTGTAATTATATACATGTGATTATATATTAATCCTGTAAATTGAAATACTGTTGTCTCCCATAATTTGATCTATATATTCACTCCTTAAAAGTATAATGCTAGAAGTCGTCAATTAAATGGCTTGACAAATACCGTAGCAAAATGTACGTGTATCAATTCATCTAGCTTATTGTGAATATTTATAATGTGAAGATTTTTGTGGTATTAGAGATGAGCTTTGATGTTTTTTGGGGTCAACATGGCTCACAAACGTTGGTTAATAATTAACGAACGGGTTGACTTTGAATTATCGTCTAGGCGAGTTTCTGAATTGAGTTCCGAGATCGCATTAAGTAGAAGCAACTTAAACTTACGTCAATGACGTTAGCTTCTGAACTAAGCGTTCATTTAATTGCACTCGTGATTGCTCATTACCAAAGCTTTTAATGAACGTTGCAAATGTTCATTTTGTTGTTATGTCACAAGTGAATCTGTAATGAAATATCATCCTTACGCTGTTTTTAAATGAAATAATTCCATTCAATATACATCAGCGAAAGTCGAATGTAGCGACTGAAAAATCCTCGAGCCACCAGAAAGGCATCTTGAGTTGATTTACGTGGTTTGGATGGCTTAAAAAGCTAGAGGTTCGGAAGTAAAGTAATTCTACAATTTTACCAGTTGTCCGCAATGGAAGTTATCGAATGGATTGTGGTGGATGTAGCATATGCGACATTCTGTAATATTTTACCATGTCATGTGATGTAATAACTCTTGCGTGAGGTAACTTAAACGAATCTATAAGTTTTACAATGTGCTGTGAACTTAAACGAGTTTCAAGACTCTGATTAAATCCTTACCCGTGGCATAAATAAATAATGCTGATTAAAAGAATCCATTGTAGCATAACGATAAGCGAATCGGGAGGTTGAATTTTTAATAATAATTCTGACCAATATATACCCGTATTATCTAAATTAAATTTCGCTTTGAGTATCAAAGATGTTGCAGACATATATAACTATATAACGCATGTACACCTATATCCTAAAGAATAGTGTTTTAAAAGTACATCGCGCAACACGTGAACATACGTGAAACCGGTAACACTATTTATTATATTGGAAATATTATTAAATATTAAATATTATTATTATTTCCAATACATTAAATATTATTTCCAATACAATATGGACTATAAGTAAATTTAATCCCGACTAAAATTTTAGCACGAGAACAATGTAAAATTTGAGATTTCTGGAAAGCTTCAAGTTTTTCCACCATGCTCCAAACTGATGATGATCAGAACTCTGTTAATAACAAATAGTCAAATAGTTAGTTAAAGACTACTTATAGCCTACTAAAAATTAGCTAAGCTGCTAGCTATGTATGTTCCTATGAACAGGTAAGAACAGTAAAAATACATTCATTTTTAATTCTTTTATTGAACAAAGCAAATAGGAATGCACTAACTTAGCACCCAAAGTACAGGGTCCGCCATATTTATGGCAACGGATGTTTGCTATATACAAATAAATTGGTTTCTAGGAGACTTTTCTTTTATAATGAAGCTTAATATCATCTATTAATTCATCTATTTTATATTGCAGCAGATGTCTAAGGTGTCTAAATTTACTATTACTTATGGCAGTAGATAGAAATGCAATTGTAACCCTTCATGAAAAGGGCGAGAGTAATTCAGTCATTGCAAAAAACTCCACATTCGTCGTGAAACTGTGTGGAAGGTGGTAAAAAAGTTCAAGAAAACTGGTGAAACATGCAATCGACCTGGTCAAGGAAGAAAACGAAGTGTCCGAACAAAACAATTGGTCAAAAACACGAGGGAGAAGTTGAGGAGAAACCCTCGTCGCTCAGCTGCAAAATTGGCTGCAGAAGCAGGAGTCAGTCAGACATCAATGCGTAGAGTCCTCAAAGATGACCTCAAAACCTCACCTTACAAGATGCAAACAAGGCACGAACTAACAGACCGTCATGAACGAATGGGGCTCGAAAGATTATATTTGCACATTCTGGATCTCATTGAGGATGGCACGCTGCCCAACTTGGTGTTCAGTGACGAGAAAAAATTTGACATTGAACAAAGCGTTAACCATCAAAATGACAGAGTTTGGAGTCGGGATGAATTTGTGACAACCAGAATAGCAACACGACGTCAAAATCCCATGTCCGTGATGGTTTGGGCCGCGGTAACCGCCACTGGGAGGTCCCCACTTGTTTTTGTCCCCTCAGGAGTGAAAGTGAACAGTCAGCGATACATTTCGGACATTTTGGAAGCTGGGTTGTTACCTTGGGCCCGTAAACACTTCAACGGCTCACCATGGAGTTTTCAACAAGACTCTGCCCAAGACTCTGTAGCGGTAGCGCTACCGCTACCGCTACATGCTCTAAATGTAGCGGGCGCTACCGCTACAGTAAAATGTAGCGCCGCTATATTAGCCGCTACATTGGCCAAAATTATTGGAAATCTCTAAATATTTATTGTTCTGCTATTAGGATTTACTCATAAACATTTAATGATAATAAAACATGGTCAAAACATATCTATGCAACTTTATTGCAATTAACCTAACCCAGTGATTCCCAAAGTGGGCGATATGGCCCCCCTAGGGGTGGTAGAAAGATTTTGGGGGCGGTAAAGAAGAAGAGGGCGGTAGGGGGGAGGACGATAGTCTGACGTCAATGTCAGAAGTTCGAACGTTTGTTTGACGATTTGTACACAACACGTGCAGCACATGACTCCCAGCGATGGTTTTTTTCACCCAGAACCGTTTTTTTAACCTCTCCTGGCTTTACGTCTCGGACTATTTAACGGCCGGACTCGCGGCCGGTCTCACGGTCAATTTCCATATTCTATGATCAAGGAATATCTCTCAAACTAATGAACTCAACTCAATGAATCTTGGTACACGTATTCATTAGGACCTAACGATAATGTTTTACTCGTGAAAATTGTTTGAATTTTGCCATCGTTTGTTTTTGCCATTGTTATATGGCAATACGGGCCGAAATTCACAGTGATCAAGTTATTTCTTCCAAACTACTGAACAGATTCGAACGAAATTTTGAATTTACAACCCTAACTACCGAACGGTAATGTTTAGCTCGTGAAAATTTTTTCGGTCGTGCCTTCGTTCGCGAGTTTTTTTTATTTCACTTCCATTCGTGATATAAACAGCAATACGTGCTTAAATTCGCAGTAATCAAGAATTTTTTTTTGAAACTTCTGAACAGATTTGAACTTAGTATTTAAATACCTAACCTCAGCAACGGGGATGTTTACGATTTTTTCGTTTTGCCTCCGTTTGCGAGTTATACGGCTATACGTATAAGGCTCTTGGTTAAACCGGCCGGTAGAAAATCCGGTCGTTCCTCCTATATCTGTATAACTCGCGAACGAAAGCAAAATAGAAAAATTGTCACGAGCTAAACAAATTTGATGAGAGGTTAGGTATTGTAGTTTACAAGAAATTTCTTGATCGCCCGAATTGAAGTTTCAAATTACCCGGCGATACGGGCCGAATATAAGGAAGTGTGAAATAAAGAATGACGGTGAAATAAAAAAAAAACTCGCAATTAAAGGTAAAATCGAATAAAAATTTATAAGCTAAAAAATCACCGTTTGGTAGTTAGGAATGTATATTCAAAATTTCGTTCAAATCTGTTCAATAGTTTGGGAGAAATTCTTTGATCACTACGAATTTCGGCCTGTTTCGCAATGTACGCGTAACTCAGGAATGAAGGTAAAATTTAAAAAAAAAGTACATGCTAAACATCACAGTTAGGTGCTGATGAATACGTGTTCCAAGTTTCATAAAGCTGCGTTCATTAGTTTAGGAGTTATTACTTGATAATTGAATCTGGAGATTGGTCGTGAGACCGGCCACGAGTTTCGGCCGTAAATTCGCCCG
>NW_025943683.1:0-373 GCF_000764305.2 Hyalella azteca | reverse complement strand
CGCCTCTCTGCTCCAATCTTGGTACTCTGAACTTTAAGCACTGGGCCACCCTGCTAATTGCTTGACTCCTGACCTATGGGGACGCTTTTTTTTACCCGTTTTTCCATATCTTTTTTCCATTCTAATATGAAGGAAAAGAAGTTGACGTGATGAAGAAATTACTGGGAATTAAAATAGTCAGAAAATTTACAGATGCCATTTCAATGAACGCTCTTCCTATGAGCCCTCTGTTTAAATCACACAACCATAAAAATGTTCTTTATTCAGGTATGGTGCCGAAAAAAACTATCAACCTGAGGTAAACTACCGTTACTGGAGAATAAATAAAAAAATATAACTCAGTACTCACTGCATTCAGTGACAAAGAGCGCAT
>NW_025943682.1:0-1220 GCF_000764305.2 Hyalella azteca | reverse complement strand
TAGCTAGGCGGTTCGAGCTCCTCCCTCGAAATCCCGAGTTTATGTCTAATCATCAATCCCTAATTTTATGTAAAATTTATTCCTATTCCTAATCATCCCCTCAAGAACCCTTAGAAAAAATAATGTCAGCTCGCCTACAGTATTTTTTTTTCATATCATTCAGTTTCAACTCATAACCTGAGCACAAAACTCGCTTCCTAACAATTAACTTGGCCAATTCTTCTTTTAGCACGCCCGTGTACATCTTCCCCTAACTCTTCTCTCGACAACTCATATCCTCCTAATATCATCATATTCTAGCTTGAATCTTCCTACTCATGATTGACATTCTTCAGATACAGAGGTACATACAAAACCGGAAAAAAATGATTACAATCGCACCACAAAAAAAAAATATAATACAATATATATATACCTATTACATCTTACTCTAACTTTCTTTTCCCAAAAGAAAATAAAATCGACATCAACTCATTAAAATTTGCAAATATAGCCGGAAACATTGAATTTAACTAACGGCAGCAATCACCCGCAGTCCTGGATGTTACTTTGGATGTGCTTCCGTCCAAACAAGAAACAATGAGAATTTTTATAGGTTTTGTGCTCTTCACTCGACAGTTTATTTTTTCTTCAATACTTTACCGCCCTATAAGATAAGAACACAATCAATACATAATTAACAACAAAACAAATAATCTCACGATATCTAATCGAGGAGAATTTAAAACACCTTGCCTGGTCAAAATGATGGCAATGATGTCCTGGCAATGATGTCCTGGCAATGATGGTCAAAAAAGAAAAATATAAAATAACACTTTCAGAATAAACACTCTAATTGACATCCTAAAGGCACATAATTAGTATGCAAAAACACCAGAGAGAGAGAAAAAAAAATGCATCAGCAAATCTGTTACACGAAAATAGGAAACGAACTTCTTCACGCCAAAAAAAAAAAAATACAAATATTTTTCTAATAAAAAATCAAGTGATTTAATCACATGATTTAATCATTTTGATTTAATCATTGCCAACCCTGAATTTAATTGCATACGAAATTGGTTGATAACACTATAGTAATGAGTTTAATGAGCAAGAACGAGTTCGGATAATTGTAGCGTGAGATTCAACTATTATAGGATGTGTGAGACTGTGAGTACAGTGTGACCGACGAAGATTTCGAATAGGGTGCTGCCGTTTTGAAGGCAAGGTGATTACGAGCG
>NW_025943681.1:0-4349 GCF_000764305.2 Hyalella azteca | reverse complement strand
TCATTTGATTTGCTAGCGATGAAACACGTAAACTATTTAAGAGCTTACAGAGCCCCGAAGAATTGCAGGTAAATGCAAGCGTAATTCAGCACCCAGTTCTACTTCGTCAGAAATTCTTTTGCAATTGAAGTAATTGTAAACTACCAAAATTGTCGCTACGAGACAGCTCGACCTCTAGATACCGATGGTGAATATAACATCATGAAATAACAACGAATGAGGCATATGCAGCTCCTCAATACATTGATTTTCATATGTACAAGCTTTCTCCTCTCTCATATGGCACTGAAGAGTAATAGTGAGTATTTTTAAAAATGTCCTACGTCGGATCGACGAGTGATTTTTATAGTTCAGTTATACCTCGAATCAAAATCAATTCGTTCATGCTCAGTAGTGGCGGTTGAGTCACCATTGCTCACAGTTAACTTGCAAGCAATGTGTAGATGATACACAAATATTTTTGAACCCTTGGTTACCGTAAGGTAATAGGGTATTGGGATGAACGCGTGTGTTGAAGCTCTTGAGACGAATGGAGTGTTGGAAACACTTATATTCTGCACTGAGAAAAGATTTAAATTGATTGTTAAGAGCGCCTCATGCGTTAATGATTTTTGTTCATATAAAGCGTACAGAGATTATTTGTTCAAATGTACTTCTGGCCAGTTTGAAATTTTGATAATCGGAATCATCGCAATGCGTCTGGGAACTTTTCAAGGCTGCGTGTAATGCTTGCACAATTAGCAACTAGGCTTATTATTCAAAAAATAAATTTTTAACATCACTGCAGCACGTGGACAAATTGACAATTTCCATGAGAATATGAAATTTATCGCTCTTATAGTAGTGTAAAAAAGACTTGGTCCAGGAAATTGTGAATCTTAGTCTTTGCTATGTCACTAATGCGCGCAATGTCGAACGATCTGAAGGGTTCAATTGTTTTAAATAATTTACAATGACACCGCACAACGTGTCTAGCTGGACGTGGAGTACAGCTTTCTCAGCCAGCAACAATTGAAGGTGGGCTTTAAGTTATCATTACCAGATAGCATAAAATACGTTATGTATTCACTCGAGTTATGACTTTTACATGTTTTCTTCAAGATACATTCATTGGAAAGCAAATATATTACTTTTTATTTTCAACTGCTTTAGGTCATAACCTTTGATAAAAAAATTGGAACTTGTCGCCAAGGAACTCCATGAATAACAAATCTATCAAACGGATAAAGAAACTTTGAAACCAGGATTATTATACTAGAACAATTTCTCGACAGTATGCAGAGAAAAATGTCCATTAAGGAACACAATCAATAATGTAATCGAAAATTTTTTTTTACAATGTAATTAAGAGTTCTTATTACTGAATAAATACCATCTCACTCATTCTATGTATGGGAAACTGCAGGCTTCATCTACAATATAAGTGATTATCCCGCAATGAAGATCGCACCTCCAAAATATATACACTTAGTAGCGGTTGTCTAATCATTAGTTGCGAAGTCCTGATCATATAGCATGTTGCATGCATCAGAGGACAGGGATAACATATCTAAACTGGCACATAAGAAGTATGTCATTTAATTAACGCTGAAATGCGTGGACCACCATTCATCATTTTATTAAATTAAATGAGAGTTTAACCAGCCCCTAATCATTGCAGTTAAACGTAAGTTTAATGCAGTATTCAATTGCAGCTTGTTCAATAAATCATTTAAGATTGATGTAACTGAAAACGGCCTTCCTCTCTTCATTGTTAATACAAGTCAGCTTGTCCTCGTAATATAGCTGTCGTATGTAACACAAATAAATATTAACATGTGAGGCACATTGCCCGATTTTAAAGATTTTCTGTTAGGCGTATAAGTGAATCATTCTTTGATGCAGCAGCTAAGCATTCGTAGTGTTGCTGTAGTGAGTTTCAGCACTCAGAGCAGTTATGTTATTAGCTCAGTTATGCTTCAAAACAAGTCTATAATGTTCATGCTCAGTGATGGCTATATTGAATCCACTTGAATTCTATCACTTGGGACGATGCCGTAAGCATAAAAATATTGATATATATTTGAGCCCTGCGTTTTCCTCTGGATGGCTAACGGGTATTGTAGCCTAAGTGCGACTTACGTGTATTTGCAATTAATGGCCCTTCAGTAAGGTATTGCAAATCCTATTACACCGAGTGTACCGTTGGCAATTTACTGTATAAATATTTCTCATTTTATTTATTATTAAATAATATGAAACGAACAGAATTTATTTTTAACTTTACTCATGACCGTATTGGAATTGCTCATTTATTAGTTATAAAATTTGTCTCGCTCAATAGGGTAAATGAGTCTTAAACCTAAGTAAAACGAATTAGGTTAAGATTTCTTAACTAACATGCATCATTTCCGTCTACTTTACCCCAAACTATTTTTTATTATAAATTTTAGGTTGGAAGAATCAGGAAAAAATAATTCCCTTTCTCTGATCCGTAGGAGCAGGTTCTTCAAAAGTTTTTTTTTTAGAGTAATTGGAAGTTCTATTTTACCCAAATTCCAGACTGTATGTTTATATTGATAATTGCATAGTAAGCTACAATTTCAGATTTATTTCATTAAAATTATAAAAACGTGTAAGGATTTGCACAGTCGAGTTTCGATTCAAAAGTTTATTTAATGAATTCAGAACAATTAAAATTGGCTGGAAGCAGCAACGGCGCTTTCAGTAATAGCCATGATGCGTCATAAGGTTTTCATTCATTTATTTATTTATCCTCCTGATAACAGGAACGATGAAGTAAAATTCAGTAAGCAATGGCAATGAAATAAAATAAGGTTGGCTTGTTCCGAGCGTGGCTAAGTTTAAAGGGCTCCAGATGTGGCCTCCCAGGCGCTGCAACGTAGCCGTGACGCCAGACAACGTAGACGTTACGTATAAGAAATAACGTGGCACACAGGAATGGCTCAGCGACAGCACTGGACCCGAAACTTGAGGAACGTAGATACTAGAAGGGAATAAGCATAATCTTGGTCAGGTTCATGCAGGATCTGACAGTAAAATTGATTATCAGCAATTTCAGCAACAAAGAACAAATTAATTTAAGATCTCAACTGACCTGAGGTTTTTAATGCCCAGTGTTATGACTTTATGACAATGGAATGAATGAAGAGTTTAATTTAAGAAATTTAGAGTAAATCAGTTAGAGGAGTAGGAAGTTGGACGGAAAAAGACAGCAAGAATAGCTTAAGGTTTCACTACGTGTTGAAAAAAGATGAAAGACTTAAATTAGGATTGCACATTCCGAAACAGTATAACCAACTGCCATCGTGAATTGCACGAACCCTCTTCTCGCATGATAGAACTATCGATATTTAATAAACTTTAATTATACTTTGAAATAATTTAAAATATTTGCTGGAATTTGCTATATATATCATACCATATATTTAATAACTTTGATATATATATGAAATAAACTTAAACTTTGCTATAGATTTAAAATATATTAGATATTAATCTGATAGAAATTTGATATAAATTTGTTTAAAATGATACACTTAAAATATGTGTCCAACTTCCCACAGGAGTAAAAATAAGCACAGGTATTGCAAACCAAACAAAAGGAAAATGACACGGCATTCGCACAAAATAATGGACAGCGAATCATGTTTATAGGAAGTTAGAGAAATACTTAATGATTGACGAGTATGAAGCTTCTGGAGACACTGATTAGTTAACGGCACAAAAACTGAAGTTCGCAAGTATCACAGATTGACGACCACCGCTCGGAACAGCTTAATGAATCTAAGAAATCTGACGAGCTTGTTCGCCCAGTCTCGGACATTGACTTGTCCGCACAAGCTGGACAAGAGGCAACCGCACTGCGTCGGAAATAAATAATTCAAGATCACCTTTATTATTATGGAAGATTGTTTGGAAATAATATTTAGCTTGGAAATTACAGAAATAATCGGTGAGAAATTTATAATTTCTCACAAACGTCGTGTAAGAAAGTATTAAAATTATTCATTTTGTTCATCGAATATGTGTGTAACATTCAACAATTCAAACATTTATATTATTTTCGCCTACTCAATCTGTCTGCAGTTAATAAATGGCAGGCTTTATATTTTTTGTTGTTGCGGTGCCACTAGGAAAGAGTGGAAGAGAACAAGTGGTGGCGCAGAGTGGCCAGGAAGAGGAAAGAGAAATGGAAAGGACAGTAGGAGATGGAAAGGCGCATTGAGCATGATTTGGTTGGTTAAAGGTGGGTGGGGTTGTTTGCGGTTGGGGTGCTTTATAAACATATTTGTTTTCCACTGACAAGTTGCTTACTTGTGAAATACAATTTCTGGCGAAGATGAATG
>NW_025943680.1:0-1324 GCF_000764305.2 Hyalella azteca | reverse complement strand
AATGCATAAATTGTCAGGAGTTGCTAAAATCACATAAACTAAACACTTCATGTAAAAATAACTTACATCATTTGCATTTCGATTTATGTACTCCTTTGACCGAACACTTCATCGGCATTCTAGTCCTCTATAAAGCTCAATTAGGCGCTCAACTAGAGAGTGACTCCAACGAGAGTGGTGTTAGTCGACATTTGTTGTGCCGGACCACCGTACACAATCAACCTTACTAGACCACAGACAGCTATCTACTAAGAATTTAAAAGCAAAGAATAGTCCACAAAAATTCATATCTTTATTGAAAACGTTTCGGAGACCAGCTCCATCGTCAGAATCTAGAATCACAAATCAGAAGTCGCAAATTAATACATTGAAACCATAGAACGAATTGAATTTCTTTAATTAATTAATTTAGATTTTTAATTTGATTTAAATTTTTAGCCATAGTCTCAAGCCATGATTATCATCATACATACACATCGGTGTGTAAACTCTCGTACGTAATATACATAAAGAACGACGAAACTGAATTGGATGCTACTTGCAGCTTAATTTTGTGAGATTTTTATCATAAATGGAGTTGACTTATTCTTTATGTACGAGTCATCCAGATACACATTTTCTTCTACATTATTCGAGGACTGACTATAGTATAGACGAATTTACGGACGCGTAAGCTACTCATCCATATCATTACATAGGATTTCATAAATCCTATGAAATATATTTATTGCTAAATAAATATTTCTCCAATCCCGGCTTAGTGTTTTAATACTTGACTTTTACTTTAACTAATTTGCTGATTATAGTCATTTAAAATCTTTGTAGTCACGCTGCATGCCGGTCATCCGGTGTTAGCTGCGTGAAAATCACTTGTTGAATTATAATGAATCGAAGTAAACTAGTTTTTCAATACATCTCTGAACATACTACTATCTTTAGATAAATGTGAACATGGAAAAAATTATTCATGTAAACCGTGCGGTCATTATATACATCTTTATGATGCTGAGTGCTCAACTGGCATTCGGAAGCTTCGAGACATATATATTAGTTAGTGCACGAACTTAGTGTTCAGTTAGTGATCATCACATTATATGTTCAGTTGATGTTTATATATAAACAATTTGATCATCTCAAATATCGGAAAGTAAAGGTAGCGATAAAAAAGTATTTTAAATTTTGGCCCCGTAGGGGACTGAATCTTATACTCGAAGCATGAGTTAGCTTTAATAGGCACGGCCTCTATTTAATGGCCAAAATAGTTTTCACGAACTCGCGCCGTAGGCTGTGGCGGCTCGAAGGCTGTGCTTGAAAGTCAGGGTGG
>NW_025943679.1:0-648 GCF_000764305.2 Hyalella azteca | reverse complement strand
GACTGTTGCCCTCACACCAGTCGCCGGAGGACTTGTTACATCGCCCCTGAGAGGTGAGACTGTTGCCCTCACACCAGTCACCAGCCTGTTATTGTATCATTACTCGTTGTTTTATTAACGGATATTAATCTCTGATTAAATTTGTTATCTCTTTCATATTGAACTCTAAACTTCTATCTTGGGTACTTAACGTAATGATTAGTTACGTGTAATTGAATAATTAGTGAATTAGTGTATTAATTAATAACATCACAAGCTGTGTAATAATTATTTATGTGGTCCTAGGTACGTGTAACTGATTAATTATCGTATTAATTAATAGCATTACAGGCTGTGTATTAATTAGTGAGGATGTCCGAGGTACATGTAATTGATTAATTATTGTATTAATTAAAAACATCACAAGCTGTGTAATAATTATTTACGTGGTCCTAGTTACGTGTATTTGATTATTTATTGTATTTATTATTAACATCAACAGCTGTATATTAATTTATGTGGTCCCCAGGTTCCGGTACCGGGAGGGGGACGGTCGGGACGTCAGCCCCGACGGGGAGGCAATAGAGAGGGAGGCGTCCCCCACCCCCAACCTCCCGCTGCACAACCTCACCCCCGCCATGGACGTCTTCTCGGCCGGGTTAGCATATC
>NW_025943678.1:0-589 GCF_000764305.2 Hyalella azteca | reverse complement strand
CACTACCCATTAGCGTATGGGCACTACCCATTAGCGTATGGGCACTGCCCATTAGCGTATGAGCACTGCCCTTAGCGTATGGGCACTGCCATTAGCGTATGTGCACTGTCCATTAACGTATGGGCACTGCCCATTAGCGTATGGAAACTGCGCATTAGCGTATGGGCACTGCCCATTAGCGTATGGGCTCTGCCCATTAGCGTGTGGGCACTACCCATTAGCGTATGGGGCACTACCCATTAGCGTATGGGCACTACCCATTAGCGTATGGGCACTACCCATTAGCGTATTGACACTGCCCATTAGCGTATGGGCACTGCCCTTAGCGTATGGGCACTGCCCATTAGCGTATGTGCACTGCCCATTAACGTATGAGCACTGCCCATTAGCGTATGGGCACTGCCCATTAGCGTATGGGCACTGCGCATCACCGTATGGGCACCGCCCATTAGCGTAGGGCACTGCCTATTAGCGTATGGGCACTGCGCATTAGCGTATGGGCACTACCCATTAGCGTATGGGCACTGCCCATTAGCGTATGGGCACTGCTCATTAGCGTATGGGCACTACCCATTAGCGTATGGGCACT
>NW_025943677.1:69458-81167 GCF_000764305.2 Hyalella azteca | reverse complement strand
TAAGCTCAATATGAACGGGTCATTGTTAATAAATATGTAATTGTTCAAGCTGGCATATTTTTGGTTATGTTTGCACCAAGCGTTGAAGTTATGGTTCACCTTGTGTTGAAGTTGTGGTTCACTGGAAAGCAAGCTTGGTTCCTGCGTGTTTTGAAGTTATGGTTCACCTTGTGTTGAAGTTATGGTTCACCATGTGTTGAAGTTCTGGTTCACCATGTGTTGAAGTTCTGGTTCACCATGTGTTGAAGTTCTGGTTCACCATGTGTTGAAGTTCTGATTCACCATGTGTTGAAGTTATGGTTCACCATGTGTTGAAGTTATGGTTCACCTTGTGTTGAAGTTATGGTTCACCATGTGTTGAAGTTATGGTTCACTATGTGTTGAAGTTATGGTTCATCGTGTGTTGAAGTTATGGTTCACCATGCGTTGAAGTTATGGTTCACCATGTGTTGAAGTTATGGTTCACCATGTGTTGAAGTTATGGTTCACCATGCGTTGAAGTTATGGTTCACCATGTGTTGAAGTTATGGTTCACCATGTGTTGAAGTTATGGTTCACCATGNAGATGATTTCATTACGCAAGTATGATTTATTAGATGATTTCATTACGTAAGTATGAACTATTAGATGATTCCATTACGCAAATATGAACTAATTGCTCATTCAATTACGCCACAATGAGTTACTGCGAGTTAAATAAAGTCCAACCAAATGTTAGCTTATTCGTAATCGAGGATCGTCTAAATATCTAAAAAGCAGCAGTCCTCTCTTAAAGCGTGGAATTTCCTTCATATATTCCGAGTCTTGATGTATTCTGAATACAATCCAAGTCTTGATGTATACAAAATCATATTTGATCGTGGCTGGCATCTGACATGGATATTTTATTACTCAGCCTCTAGCGTTCTAAATCTCGGCTGCATAACTTGATGAACTTGACATATTCATCAACGCCTACTATACTACACTATACTATATATACTATTATATCTGTCTCTTATACACATCTAGATGTGTATAAGAGACAGTCTCCCTGGGACTTGAGGTAACCGTCAACTTGATATTCTATATTATTATATAATGTATAATAATATATATTATTACATATATAATATTATGTTGGCCGTTATATTGAAAAGAGTTTGTAACTCCGTCAGCCAATCAGTGATGGCTTCTCAAACTAAACCCGCCAATGAAGACAAGAAATCGTCGCTACGTGTGCTAAGGACGCTACGTGTACTATCGCTGCACGCTATCTGTACTAAGAATGCTTCATGTACTTAGACCGCCATATGTAATTAGGACGCTACGTGTACGATCGCTGGACACCATGTCTACTTAGAATGCTTCGTGTACTTAGGCTGCCGTGTGTACTTAAGTAGGACGCAATATGTACTTATGACACTGCGTGTACTTACGCTGCTTGTACGATCGCTGGCCGCGATGTGTACTAAGAATACGTAATGTACGTGTACCTAGGCCGCCACGTGTACCACGGGCGCTATATGCACCTAGCATGATACGTGTACTTAGGCCGCTACGCGTCCCAGTTTATCGAATGAAATTAATTAAGCTCATTCACAATAAGTTTATCAAATGAAAATTTACATAGATCTGCAGGAGTAGATATGAAATTAACAGACTACTCTTTGGCTTTCTTGGAGGTTGATTGCTCTAAAATACCAGTACCGTTAAATTAATTGCCGTGACTTGAGATTTTTTTCTATAACCGAACTGTAACCCTTGATGATAACCGACCTTCAACCCAGATGACACCCGAACTCTAATGCTGATAACTCGACATCCAATCAAAAACTCTGATATTTAGGTAAAAATATAGCCAAACAGCTCGAAATTCTAACGAACAACTTGTATTCAATGTGAAATTATTTTCTCCACATTTGCCTACAGAAACTTTGTGATATGTTTGTGCTCTCAGATGTCTTTACGGGGCCAAAGCCCTCGAACTAAAACAAACCATTTCGATAACATTATCATGTGAAAATGTTACTGACCCTTCTAACGAATTTAATTTTATTATGACTGATAGCTCGAATGTACTAGTACACTCTACTTAGATACTCTCGTATCATGTCTACGAGTCTATCATGATACACTCGTATCTTTGTAACCACGTTCAATGCCCCGAAATTAAAATTTAATGACTATATATAGCGTTTGGGTTTTGAAGTCCTCAAAGTTGCGTATCAGTAGAATGCAGGGAAGACAAGCCTATTGCAAAGTCGGACTTTTTTACCTGGAAGTTGTGCCTAAGTTAACGACCGTTGGATCTCCAATTCCCGCCTCAAACTTCCTTCTTGAACCGCCGAGGCCAACTTTGTGGCTTGACTTGATCGGATTACTCACATCGCGTCTCACTTGCTCAGCTGACGGGGCCTTAAGCCCTCGACCAACACTACGAACGAAAACTGCTCGCAAGCTCTCGACAAACACAACGAGCAGCAACTGCTCGCATGCTCTCGACAAACACAACGAGCAGTAACTGCTCGCATGTTCTCGACAAATACAACGAGCAGTATACTGCTTGCAAGCTCTCGACAAACACAACGAGCAGTAACTGCTCGCAAGCTCTCGACTAACATAACGAGCAGTAACTGCTCGCATGTTCTCGACAAACACAACGAGCAGTAACTGCTTGTAAGCTCTCGACAAACACAACGAGCAGTAACTGCCCGCAAGCTCTCGACAGACACAACGAGCAGTAACTGCTCGCTCTTCCTAATTGTGCTAATTGAATGAACGCGACCCAACTTTGCCCGGATTGCAGAAATGCGATCTCCTCGTTTACACGACGCCCGTCATTTCTGGACCCTTATAATTGAAGGGCAAGTGCCTCGGCTTCTATAGTGCTTGCGTTAGCAATTGTTCAAATTACTTCATTATAGAACTTTGTCCCTGGCTTTCTTGTTAACTTTTTTCTCACATTACATTGCGCTTCGCCATTTTCTCGAAAGTTCATTTGCGGTTTTGGTTCCAATGGTGAGCCTGTAGAGGTATTGTTTTAAATTTTATTTAATTATTGTAGTGTCATAGATATATATATAATATAGGTATATCTCTGAATATACGTATTAAGAATTATGTATTAAAGAAAAATAGAATTTTAATAATGTAAGAAAGAACAAAACAGATATGAACGTATTGATTAAAGGACAGCGGTATGAGTCACGCGAAGTGTAACTCTGTGAACAGGAGGATAATTGTTGCCCATTAATCAAGCCCAGGAAAGTACATATTACGTTCTCATGTATGAAGAAGTCTTAATGTGATGCCAGTTCAACGAGCTGTTTTAAGTGACCGTTTGTCTGCTGGTCACTGAGCCTGTGGGATGCCACTATACCCACGGCAACCCGATTCTGATTAAAAAGCAAAGAAAACACCAAGCAAATTCACCATATCGATATTGATATCGACATGGTGAATTTGCTTGGTGTTTATTTTGCTTTTAAATTCCTTGTGAACATGTGATACAAGCAGACTGATGATATAAGTACTTATATACGATTCTGATTAATTAATTGAGAGTTAATGTACATTGTAAGGGATACAAATATTTTGTAACGTTTCAGGATCTTGCCGTGACATTCGAGTGAAGAATTTACTCGGTTGTTTATTTGAATTTTTCTAGTGGAATTTAGGTTGAGAGTTTATAGCAGTTTTAGTTCAAGTTAAGAAGTAGTATAGAAGTCATTGAGCGACGCGACGCTGCGGCTACAGGGTAGTTACGAACAAAGTGATTTAGAAATAAACTTTTCTTGCCACAGTAAAGCCACTAATTATTGATATTCTGAATGTTGAAATTGTTTATTTTGGTCCCCGGGACCCTGTTAGTGCATTTTGGCTATTAATTTCCTGGTGGTTAAACGACAGAATGGCAATGAAGTAAGTAGCTTAGGTATAAGTATAGTAGCAACGCCCCAACACCTACAAAAGCTCTTTGCGATCATGGCTGAGTTGCGTATAAGTGATTTCATGATAACGTCAGAGATTTTGAAATGGGCTGTGGTCATTTTTAAGCGTTAAAACGACTTAGGAAGGAGCGTTCAAAATACATTTCATAGCCTCAATCAATTCTGTATTTTTTAGCAAATAAAATGAGTAGGGACTTCGTCATTCTCTTTGGCTTACAATGCAAATAACAACTTAGAAGCTTGAGCTCAATTTTTTTTAGTTGTACTGGAGTTTGTGTAGCCTTTCAGTCTCTTGAAAACTACGTGTTATTGTATCCTGTTTTCGAAGATTATTCCCTTGTATATAAAGTCAGAAGCTAAAAAGTTATAAGGTCTGATTATCCCTAGCTTTATTCTGCTAGACCAACTCGTCCAATTAGGTCCTGACCACCTTACATGATAAGACCAACTCGTCCAATTGGGGTATCCAACTCATCCACCTGACTTGTCAAGACCAACGCGACCAATTGGGGTGGTGACTACCTTACTTATCAAGACCAACTCGTCTAATTGTGTCGACCTCCCCTACTTAACTTATTTAAGACCCTCGGGTTGCTTGACAATTCCTTGATCTCTTCCATCCTAAATCTTCGGACCCGTCATCATGCAAATGCCAGTAATTAAGTCGGCTTAGCAAGAGCCTCCCTTAACTTCAGACGCGGTGAATCTAAATCCTACGAGAAGGACTAGGAGGCAATCTTTTGACTCGCTCAAGTTTGGCCGTGCGCGCTCGGATAATCTTTATCTTAATCCTGGACGATCTTTATGAGTGAAGCTTGGCACTCGAACAGCTTCTTTACAGTGACCCTGCATCACAAGTTAGGTCACTTCCTCCCCTACTTATGAGCCTCCGCCCTAAGTTTTGCCCTCCGATTTTTCCATCGGCGTAAGTTTCCGCTACCTTATGGCAAGTTTATGGCGATGCTGCAAATTGTTATTGCATTCTTTTTTTTCTTCTATGAACTGAAGTTATGATTTTCGTTCCTTCTGAAGAACTGTTGTTGCACATTAACTTTTTTGTATAGGCTTGTTTGTTCCGAGTTATCAGTTCAACTCTCAAGTAACATATTTAAAGAACTAAATCCCTTCTATTATGAATGGGTGGGAGGTTTTAAAATATTCTTTTCTTATATAGTGGAAATTTGTCCTATTTTTGTTCAATCATTTATCTTATCGTAAATAAGTTGAGGTATTAATTGAAGTTAGTCTAGCAACTTGAAGCGTCCCGCCTTATTCAGACAGTGTAAAACTAGCTTCTGGATCATCCATTTTCTGGTCGAGTGTTTGGAAGCAGGAAACTGAATTTATATGCAAATGAGAATTGATTAGTGATTTAATCTACATTAACTGCTAATTACCTTTAATTTTTGCGCAACCTACATTGCATCCATCAGCTTTATTAGGTGCATTGCGCTCGTCGGCTGTAAAATCACCTTTGCTGCTTCATTCGGCCAGCTCATTAGAAGCCTCTCCTAATCCTGGCGGCCGGCTGCCAATTGGCTTCAATCTTGCGCTTCGCTTTAATCTGCAACTTTTGTAGCTGTGATGAATAGCGACGTCGCGTGACGCTTGATTGCTGGTCGTTTATAGACTTGTCAACCTGCTCAGCCGCGGTGGATAAACCTTGGACTTAGCTTCCTGCGCTGGCTTCAGGTTACGGGATGCTGATGGCGACTTCTAAAGCTCTCTTTCTTGTATCGGAGAGAAATTAATTCTGGAAGCGAACGCTTTTGAGATTAGGCCTATCAAAGTGAGTTTGTAAGCGTATAAGCAAAGCAATAACATAGGGGTTGTTGGGGCGCATATATAGCCACGACACTTATCGTGTCGGGATATAACTGGACCAGAAGATTTATTCTTATTGAGAAAATAGTGAGACATTAGAAAATCTGCGAAGAACGGATCAGACCAAAAATTTGAATTTAATTTTTAAATTGTTATCTATAAAATTGAATGCAAATGTAAATAAAAGCAATTCTAGTTTTGAAACGCGAGTAAAATGGAAGTTCTATGTACTATGTAAATGTGGATTTGAACGGGCCTCTCTTCAACTAGCTTGCATTAGTTTTATATGATAGTTTTGATCAAAGTTAGTTTTTGCCAACCTGTCTTTCGCGCAATAATTGATTATGATCCAAAGCTTCGTTGCTATTATTAACGAATTTTTTGGTAATTTAATAATTATGTGGTCGGTTTTTTAATTTTAACGTGTGCTCGTATTTTTCTATATAGTTAGCTGAAATGCAACTTGAAATTATTAACAAATAGATACTTTAATTTCACTTAGCGTCAAGCTGCACTTTCTTATATTCTGCAGGTTTCTGTAGATTGACGTGTTATTATAATTGCACAGAACTGTGTTCTATCTTGTCGATAACAAAACTAAAGAATACTCAGCATCAGAACGCTGACTTATAACTCATCAAAATTCAGCTTCCCTAATTACTACTCATTGCTATACCAGCGTTGGTGGACTTATTTATTACTCAATTATCCATTAATAAGCTAGCAATCCTGCGTTACGCGAGGCCAGGTCGACAGGAGGACAATTTTTGACGGCCATTTGTGCGCCATTACGGCGACAAGAGCCTCGGCAATTGCAGCTGCCGCTCCACATATAATTACCTTTTTTGTCTCCGTTGATGGCTGGAGTCCTGATACAATTGCCTGACCTGCAGGCTCCTGGCCAGCATTTCTTTCCAGATTCTTACTTCATTCCAGAGAAAAGCTGTCGGTTTTTACGAGCGGCTCAAAATTAAATGGAGCTTGTTTTTTCGGTTTTAGCTCCGCGTGCCACGAGAACTGAGAGCGTTGTTTGACGAATGATCGTCTCTGAAAATTACTCGATTCGCGCAATAATTTTCTTAATGTAATTGAATTAAATTAATTGGCTTACGTTTTATTTAGTTACTATTTAATAAATTTTGAACGCATTTGTTTCACGTGGATTCGTATTCCATTTTTTTCTGGTCGTTTGACTGCGATATTTTAATGTCTTTATTTCTTATATTTATTTTTATCAATGTTATAATGTCAGTTTGCTGGCCGTTTCAGTCACACTGCTAGTATAAATATGCTAGTGCAACATACATATCTAATGTAAAATGCTTATTACAAGTTATATTTTAGTTACGTATTTAAAAAATTTGGTCGTTTCTTGCGATCTAGTAATTGACGTATTCCCAGACGATGTACATGCCCTCGTCTTAACTGACATCCTCGATCGTCCCCGACTTCATTATTTTGGTCGACTAGTTTGGCACACGCGCGTCAGTGACGATATTCGTGATGTGACGCGCATTGTTGGTTATCGCATACGTACGCATTAAGTTCATACATTGCACTTAGAGGGAGTGCATAGCTCGGGTATATGCATGTACTTTACGCATGAAGTTCATACATTAATTGCACTTCAAAGGAGTGCATAGCTCGGGTATGCTTTAGGCATGAAGTTCATATATAGCACGCCAAGTTAGTGCACAGCTTGAGTATCGTTCTTCAATAAGATAATTTCAATGCAGCGAATAAAATGTAATGAAGTACGAGACGACGACATGTTTCGTTCATCTAAATAGTTACTAATTGTTCATTTAGTGACCTCGCATTAAAAGTGGAATTTTCTCGCAATCGCAATTAGGAAACTTTGGACGTGCATCTAATTTTCATATATCAATAAGCCAAGTAGTGATACACTTTTAGCTCTTGAGTGGGTCATCCTGATGCTATGTGACCCGGCAAAAAGACGTATCAGTGCTACGTGCGCTCTCTTCTATAGTGCTGCAGTAAAAAAATTCACCGTTTGGACAATGTGACCCATTTGTTTTCTGAGTGTTCGCTGCGTAGCTCTGATACGCTAATTTTTTCGGGACAATTTGGGTCAGGATGACACACATTAGGGAGAAAATGCATAAAAAAAATTTCTCATTTTTCTGAGCGTGTTTGCGCTTGTGCTCTGAAGAACTAAATGTGCTTCCCACGATTTGTTGTTTTCAAACGATACTGTTAACCGTGGAAAAAATATCAGCATTGTTGAATACTGAAGAATATGTTAGAAACATAAATGACGAAAGTCGAACTTGAAAAATATAATTATTTAATGTAGTCAAATTATTCGAACTGATGTTATTTCTAGCAATTTTCCAAGAAGTGCTTCAATATTCAAATCTTTGTTAGTTTTGTACCTGAGCGAACTAATCACAAAATTTTAATTCATATTTGTCTCATTTTTGTAGGAAAAGAAATTTATTTAACTGATTTGATTTCCTATGAGCGCGAAATTTTTCTCCGTGAGCGCGAAATTCTTCTCGAAGGAATAAAATGAGATTATTACATTAATCTCGTGTGTTATTACACAGGATTAAATCTGTGTGTAATTTGCTTACTGTATTATTGAAATACCGTCGGCTTAGATTGAACAGGTTGTTCCTATTAACTAGATCTCATTGCACCATGATTCTCTTCATTATTTCCTGAAACAAAGTTCATAATGATAATAAATCCAGTTCTCCTAAATACTGTTAAGAATCACAATTAGTTAAATATAACTCTTGTACTCACATGGTTCGAAGTTGTATCATTTTTGCTACAAGATTGTTAATTTTGCCCAGCTTATAGTCAAGGAAATGCATTAGTATCACTGATAATGTGCTTAAGCTCAATATGAACGGGTCATTGTTAATAAATATGTAATTGTTCAAGCTGGCATATTTTTTGGTTATGTTTGCACCATGCGTTGAAGTTATGGTTCACCATGTGTTGAAGTTATGGTTCACCATGTGTTGAAGTTATGGTTCACCATGCGTTGAAGTTATGGTTCACCATGTGTTGAAGTTATGGTTCACCATGTGTTGAAGTTATGGTTCACCATGTGTTGAAGTTCTGGTTCACTGGACAGCAAGCTTGGTTCCTCCGGCTGGTGATGAACGCGTCGTCGCTGATGGTGCTGGTGCTGTTCGTGGGGGTGGGGGTGGCGAGTCTCCCCCCTCCCGAGAACCGTCCTAAGCTGCACGACCCCAGCATACAGGAGGTAAGAGGCACACAGGTAATACAAGTGAAATATACATGTATGATTTTTGAAAATTTCCTGGGAAAATAATAAAGGTGGGAAGGGGCTAGCCTCCCCCCTCAGGAGAACCATCCTAAGCTGCATAGCCCCAGCGAAATATATATAATATGACAAAAAGTATATAGTATATAAAATTAAAATATACACGAATTAATAAATTAATATTAACAAATGAATATACACACAAGTGTTTCTTATTGAATTGTATATGGAGTTAATATTGCTAATTAAAATCCGAATAATTAGGTAGAGGCAGTTCTTTAATGAGCGTTTCGTTGAAGACAAGAGAGTATTTCTTGTTAAGGAATTTTGCCTAATAATAGCAATAGACAATGGGGAAAATTCCTAATGAGATATAATAAATAATCTTTGGTCATAAACTAAACGGTCTCATTAAGTAAATACAATAATGCCCTTGAATAATGAACAGTTTGTATTAGTTAATGAATAGCTGAACTGCTTCCACCGCGTCGCTTGACTACCTCGTTTTATGGTCTGTATATTTCTTAACCTTTTATTTGCCGTTCAAAGAATTGAGCGAAAGTTTTTCTCGTAAACTTTATCATTTCAATATTGCTTTGGAATTTTGACCCTGGAATGAATTGTGTCTGGGGGATGCGAGATAAATAAACTCGGTAATTAATGCAATAACCTTTGCATTTATCAAGGTTATTACAAATCAAAGTATTAATAAATTAGTCAAATTCATGATTTCAGGGTTTAATATAACTATTATTATTTCGAAACGTTGCTCAAATATTAATTTATTCACTTGATGGAATGCTTCGCATGAAAAAAATTCCCCCTTTTAGCTAATAAAAAAATTTACACAACTTTCTACTTCTATTCACTGAATTTTGAGTTGAATTAATTTGATGAATTATCTTATCGCGAGAGGCACAGGGTCGCTGAGCCGCGTGATGAGACTTCAATTATGACGATAACTGAACTTTACGTCCTCGTGTACCGCCATTTTCTGCCCTCTCTCTGCGATACCGGTTGTTTTGGCAGCCGCGTCGACTTGTCCATTTATAAATTATTAGATTATTTCATTAAGAAAATATGAACTTATAGATTATTTCAATACGCAAGTATGAAGTAATAGATTATTTCATTACACAAATATGAAGTAATAGATTATTTCATTACGCAAATATGAACTAATTGCTCATTCAATTACGCCACAATGAGTTACCGCGAGTTAAATAAAGTCAAACCAAATGTTAGCTTATTCGTAATCGAGGATCGTCTAAAAACCTAAAAAGCAGCATTCCTCTCCTAAAGCATGGAATTTTCTTACTATATTCTGAGTCTTGATATATTCTGAATACAATCTAGGTCTTGATGTATTCTGTATACAATCCAAGTCTTGATGTATACAAAATCATATTTGATCGTGGCTGGCATCTGACATGGATATTTTATTACTCAGCCTCTAGCGTTCTAAATCTCGGCTGCATAACTTGATGAACTTGACATATTCATCAACGCCTACTATACTACACTATACTATATATACTATTATAAATAAACATACGACTATTCTACTGTACAATATACATATATTATACTACTAACATATCTCAATTGCCTCTTTGGCTTGGCCGCCTCTAATAAAAGGTTTTCTTTAAAAGCTGAATTAATTGAATGAATTGTTACTATTACTCGTGACTACGTTTTGCATTTCGTTTCAAATTCGTTGCTATTTAAAAACTTGTACACGTGATATTGAATGACCTGTAGGTGCTGTCGTCTGCTGGAGTGTTCTCGGTGCTGTTCATTTACGTGTCATCAATACACTCCTGTAGGTGCTGTCGTCTGCGGGAGTGTTCTCGGTGCTGTTCCTCGGTGTGTACGAAGTATCACGGCTCAGCAAGGGGCGCCGCCCCAACCACCCACCGCCGGCGCTGCGGGCGCGTCGCCCCCTGCGTCGCGTGGTGCCCCTGGCAGCGTCCCTGCTCGTCGCGGGGGTGGTGCTCGCTAGCTTCCCCCTCGGTCTCGTGCTCACTCTCATCACCGGCGGAGGGTGAGTCCTCTCACCCTTCACTATTGCATTTTACTGGCAACCCGATCAAATTTACTCTCGTAAAATGCGGGACACTTTTTTCTTGATGTATACAATTTTCAATTTGTACATTTCTGTGCGTTTTATCTTGATCTGTTTTAATAAGTTTCTTCGTCGACATGAATACCTTGATAAGTTGGCCTTCGTTGACACGAATTTCTTGATACGTTGTCCTTCGTTGACACGAATCCATTGATACGTTGTCCTTCGTTGACACGAATCCCTTGATACGTTGTCCTTCGTTGACACGAATCCCTTGATACGTTGTCCTTCGTTGACACGAATCCTAATACGTTGTTCTTCGTTGCCACGAATCGCTGGATACGTTGTCTTTCGTTGACACGAATCCTTTAATACGTTGTCCTTCGTTGACACGAATCCTTTAATACATTGTCCTTCGTTGACACGAATCCCCCGATACGGTGTCTTTCGTTGACACGAATCCTTTAATACGTTGTCTTCCGTTGACACGAATCCTTTAATACGTTGTCCTTCGTTGACACGAATCCTTTAATACGTTGTCCTTCGTTGACTCGAATCCTTTAATACGTTGTCCTTCGTTGACTCGAATCCTTTAATACGTTGTCCTTCGTTGACACGAATCCTTT
>NW_025943677.1:0-68780 GCF_000764305.2 Hyalella azteca | reverse complement strand
GTGTGTGAGTCATGACTTGAGTGTGTGAGTCATGACTTGAGTGTGAGTCATGACTTGAGTGTGAGTCATGACTTGTGAGTGTGAGTCATGACTTGAGTGTGTGAGTCATGACTTGAGTGTGAGTCATGACTTGAGTGTGAGTCATGACTTGAGTGTGAGTCATGACTTGACTTGTTTGTTCATATCTTGGTTTTGATGATCAGACTTTCTCGTATATTACCCCACAATTATGTTATGAATATCGAATTTATTCAACTCTGTATTCAGGTCGTGTTGCTCGGACTGGCGCTGGTGGAAGGTATGGACGCAATGGCCAAACTCATCAGCGAGCTGTCAGAAGACGGGCTGTGTGTGAGTCATGACTTGAGTGTGTGAGTCATGACTTGAGTGTGAGTCATGACTTTAGTGTTAGTCATAACTCATGTATGAGTTATATAAAGTATTATAACCCTCAAGTCGAACGACGATGAAAACAACGTTGATAAAGAGTTGCTATATCGCTGCAACAAAATGAACGTCATTTTACCGTCAGATGCCCTGATGGAATCTACATTCCGTCAAGGATTAAGGACTCTTCCCTTTCATCGAACATGGAGTCACTGTAGAGTGAAGAAAAAATAATGAAGAATGAGGCCTTTTTTCTTTGTCTTGCATTAATTGGATTCGCTCACTCACACTCAGACGAATGAAGAAGTCATATTGTTCAAATAGTGGCTCATTTTATTAACCACAACAGGAGCAAAGAGCAGACGTAGCATTAATACTCGCTTTTCACGGGCCTAACTGGGTCAGGATGACCCACACACGGGCAGAAAGTGTATCACTATCTGGACTCGTTTCTCTGAGTGCAGTTGTCAATGTGTTCATATCTGCAGCGTCGAGAATTCAGAGGAACGCGGTTATTTCAGCTTTCTCGCAACGTTTTGCACTGACCAATAACTTTTGACTTCTCTTGCAATGTTTTGCACTGACCAATAAATTTTCGACGTATTTTTGAGCTCGCTTCATTGTTTTTCATCGATGTTTGTTCTTTATCTCGGTTTTGTTGATCAGACTACCTTGTATATTACCCCACAATTATGTCATGAATATCGAATTATTCAACTATTTATTCAGGTAGTGTTGCTCGGGCTGGCGCTGGTAGAAGGTATGGACGCAATGGCCAAACTCATCAGCGAGCTGTCAGAAGACGGGCTGTTGCCGTCAGTGCTGGCAGTCGAGTGCCGGTTTTTCTCATGCCAGCACCGGTGCTGCCCTGGTCACCGGCGTGCTGACAGCGCTGCCAGCACTGCTGATGCAGCTCAGTACCCTCCTACAGGTTCTGACCGTTCTTACTTGCATTCTCACCCTTCTGCAGGTTCTAGAAAAACTCCAGTCTGGGTTTCTGCTTGCACTTCGTTCTTACCTTCGTCTAAATTTTGCCCCGGAAACTGTATGTTGCTTCATCGAATAACCGCATGTAATTCTAGTAATTCAAGTGACGGTATGAACTTAATTTCAGTTCATCACTGAATTTGATCTTACATGTCTTTGGAAATTAGTTCATACAAGATAAAATACTGTCTTCAACGAGGATTTCATGTTATGGATTGGAGCAGAGAGGTGCGGGTTCGATCCCAGCTCTGTGCGCCAGTTTCTGGTCAGAATCGGCAAGGAGGACAACAGAATCGGCAACAAAAATTCTGCACAGCATAATTGTCGCAGTGAATTGCGCGTTCGAGACCGCGAAAAGCTGTGAATACTCTGCGATGTTAAGAATTGGTGACAGGCCTACGGCCTAATGAACGCTGAAACCGCGATATTATTTATTATTATTATATCACTCATCATTATACTTGACACTTACAATGATTGTATATATCAGGCTATTTTGTTCAATATTCCTGGTTTCTATTTGGGGTTCAAGCGACCATCACATACTTATCGCCTTTGCACTTGGTTATTTTTCCGTGTTCTTCAACTCTTGCAGTTTTTTATTGATATATTTTTATTTTTTTCGTGAATTCTTTGGTTCTAGCTTTCCAAATGCATTACCAATCTTAAATTTATACAGATTTCCACTCACATTTCCCTTTAAAGTGTTTTTTTTAATGTCAACGATCAGGCCGGAAGCTGCGGTATCCTGGTTGTAGACGTGGTGGTAGTATTTGCAACCATGTACCGGCGCCATCGCTGCTGCTATGCTCCGCTCTTCTCAACCACACCAACACCAAGAACTCCTACCGCCCCACACACCTACTCCGTGCCGCACTCCTACAACATCGCCTCCTTCAGGGTGAGACTTGGTCGCACTACCAGCAAGAATGTGTATATGTTAATATCAATACCTAAGATCGAGATTTCTCGTTTTTCTAAGTTAAGATATGAGCTTTCTGTGTCAGAGTTTACAATCTATGTAAGTTTAATTGAGGCTTTATATGAAAACTTCCTGTCTGACGATTTGTTCTATTATTAAAGTGATAGAGAACCCGAGATATTTAGAAACATCAGTTAGTTTTTAATTGGCAAGCTGGTATGAATACAATTACAATTTACAATTTTACAATGTGTTTACAATTTTAGTTGGATACTTATTCAATATTTTTATTTTTACGTAGTGTTTACCGTTTTAGCTCTTCAAGTATTTGGTCACACAAACAGACTATTTCATTACATTATTTCGTTTGCATTAACACGTATTATCTGTCTTACATTATTCTCATACTTTGTTTTTACTGACGGTTTATGACCGTCGATCCTATTGATCGCATAAAGAGGACACTACCATAAATAACCCTTGTGTTGCCTCCTCCATCAGGAAGGTCTGCAGAACATCGCGGTGTCGATAACCCAGAGTGGCGGCACCGCTGAAGACAGCGACGGGACGCCTCTTCTGGAAATCGGAGGTGGGCCTTTTGACAGCCCCCGCCACGACCCCAGCAGCGCAGGCCACAGCCTCGAGTCGACGTCGTGTTCAGGCTACGGCTCAGACTCTGACAACAGCGACGTGGACGCCGCGGTTGCCTGGTACAGGGAGAGGCTGCGGGTCACCACGCGCGGCACGGCTATAAAGCCGCCGCCCACACCTCACTCTGCCAGACGCGCGCTGGCGCTGTGCGTGGCGGTTGTGCTGTGCTTTGCTCTTGTCGTCGGTGAGTGTGGGAGAGAATCATTGTAATTAACAAGCTGATGTGCATCCAGAATATATTATGACGAGCGGGTATCAAAATTGAGAATGTACAATTGCAAGCACTTGGATGTTTTGAATCTAGGATTTGCGATGACGAATGATTAACGAGGAAAACCTTGTACAATTTTAGTATATGACGGCCCTCGTTGAAAAGTATGAAAAGTAAAGGATGGAAGCTATGGTGCTATTGAAACTCTTTCTATCTCTATCCTTATATATTCCACTGTACTATTTTCACACTATTTTATGATTTTAATCATTTAACTGTGTTTTAAAATTGTTAGCTAATAAGTTGACGAACTAATGCCCTTACGAATTTGCGAATCTGGATCATTCCAAAAATGTATTTTGTTTGCCATTTGCTATAATTTACTAAAGGACGCCGTCTTTCCCAGGCCTGCTGTTGTACGCCCCCATGTCAACGACGGTCATCACTTGTGTGGCGCTAACAACGCTCATGTCTTTCTTGTTGCTGTTCATCTTGTCGCGGTTGCCGGTGCTCGTGTCGCCCACAGGCGTGGCTTTCTGTCTGCCAGGCGCCCCATGGGTGCCAGCATCTGTGCTCCTGTTGGCGTTATTGTTGTTGCTGCAGCTTGTGCCGCAAGTTGCACCTTATTTAGCTTCTTACTTCGGTGCAGGTGAGAATTTTGGGTTTTCGCTTCTATTTGCGATAGCAATATGAACATCTGATTTTTATATTGACTCTAATAATACACAAATTTCTGCCTAACCTTCGCACCAGACTTCATTTTACTGGCCAGAAATTTGCTGTTTTGGCACTTCTCATTTATTATTTCCAACAGCATATCCAACAAACAAGATGTAGCAACTTGTCTGCCTAGTTCAAAATATCAAAAGCGCACGATTTGTTCTCAAATAAGACTAGGTTTCTTAAGATGTGTTTCGCAAAATTGTTTCAAATGGCTCTCGGAAATATATGGAGAAATGTATGTTCAGACTTGAAATGCCTAGCACTGTATCGAAACCGGTGGAAGTCTAGTTACTATTTCAAACTATTACGTTATTATTCTAGTTACTATTTCAAACTATTTCAGTAGATCTAAAAACAGACCTGTTTTTAGATCTCCTGTGGACAAGTGACGAAAAGTTAAAAAATCGGCGCCACACATCAAGCCTACTCCTCAGCGCCGACATCACTATTTAATGCTATGATGCTATCCAACAAACAAGATGTAGCAACTTGTCTGCCTAGTTCACAATATCAAAAGCGCACGATTTGTTTTCAAATAAGACTAGGTTTCTTAAGATGTGTTTCGCAAAACTGTTTCAAAATGGCTCTCGGAAATATATGGAGAAATATATGTTCAGACTTGAAATGCCTAGCACCGTATCGAAACCGGTGGAAGTCTAGTTACTATTTCAAACTATTACTTTACTATTCTAGTTACTATTTCAGTAGATCTGAAAACAGACCTTTTTTTAGATCTCCTGTGGACAAGTGACGAAAAGTTAAAAAATCGGCGCCACACATCAGGCCTACTCCTCAGCGCCGACATCACTATTTAATGCTATGATGCAATCCTTGCTGCAGCGTTAGCGTGGTACGCCGTGTTTGGTTGGTGGTCGAGTGTCCTGAACAAGACAGCCGCGTCGCCAGGGCCTAGCAGTAACCTGCCTGCTACCGTGCCCTCGGTCAGCAGCATTACTGCTACTGCTACTGGCGTCAGCGAAACATCAGTTCCTGTGTCAGCTCCTGATGTGCTGCTTGCTACAACACCAGGTTAATAATATCCCCACTTGATGTAATTAATTTTTTATATAGTGTTTTTTTCCGGTAGCTATTGCTAGAGAAATCGTGCTTATACACTTCTAGCTTGAATCTATGGTGGTAAGAGAATTGTCTCCTAAAATTATTTTGTCTCGTCAAATCGCTTCGAGCATTTGGCTAGACTTTCTTTCGCCTCTTGACGTTGCAACAAAAATTTAACTTTCTAACGAGCTGAAACCGTGAGAATTGTTGTTAAACGTCTTAGAAAACGTGAATAGCATGCAATAATTCCCATTATTTTGGATAGAACTATCAGCACTTGAAGCGGCCACACCTGAAAGCTGTCCGCAGAACTCCTCAGTCCCCCCAGCGACTCTACCTCAACAGCTCGCTCACAGCTCCCCCAGCCACGGACCACTCAGCTCCTGCAATAATCTGGCCGCGTGTTGAGGGCACACGTCACAAGATTTCCCAGAGTTTCCAACTATTCTCGGTGTTGGTTGATGCCTACGAAACTTTTCTATGGACTGCAAGACTTAATAATAGCGGTTTCAGCGTTTAGTAGGCCGTAGGCCTGTCGCCGATTCTGAACATCGCTGAACATTCACAGCATATTGCCGTCTCGAACTCGCAACTTCGTGCTACAATTCTGTTGTGCTTAACCGCTCGGCCTCCTTGCCGATTCTGACCAGAAACTGGCGCACAGAGCTGGGATCGAACCCGCGCCTCTGTGCGCCAAGCTGGTACTCTGAACTGTAAACACTGGGCCTGTACTGTAACTCGCCAATTCACAAGGCTTCCTTTACTCAACAATCGGTTCATGAGGTTTGTTCATGGTGGTTGGAGTTTTCTTCATGGCGAGATCTTCAGCATTAAATGATGCCTGATGAGGATTTTATATTCCTATAGGTACTTCATTCATGTAAATTGTGAGATGTTTGAGAGTCCTAGAATTGTCTTCAAAACCATGTTTACACGATTTAAAAACCCTTTGAGTGTTAATCGATTTCACTGGAGTAATTAACCATCAACTCGTGTAGATAATCACATCACTTGTTAATCAGCCGCGGTTTACGACGTCTCATCTCTTACCAGGTTTTGTTTCGTGTGTAAATTTGTACATAGATGGCAAAGTTTGCCGGTCTGATTAAGACGAACCAATTTTATTCAATTGATCTACTTTTACTAGTAAATTGTTGCTTGGAAAAATCTATGCTAGATGGTGAGAGTGAAAAGTCTACTGAAGTGGTAAATAATGGTGGCCTCTACCAAACTTCTGCATTCCTCGCCACTGCTCGTTGTTGGTTGATGTGTAGAGATTCTCAAGTTTAAGGAGCCGTTATTTAGTCAGATTATACAGTTTTAATCATCGGATTACAGGTATCGCAAGTTCGAAACTGTACTGGTGAAGTATTGCTTTTGGTATGCATGCATTCACTATACTCACTCTCTGAACTGAGAAAGTCTCTTCCACCGTTGAATAACCTCTCGGCGTGGAATTTTTCCACATTTCACTTACCGAAACGTTTTCCACGTTCTAAAATCTGTTCATAATGTAGATGTCGTGATTCCAAGTTGATTCAAAACCAGCCACGTGTTATCTCTTTGACATCGAATGTTTCCATCATTTGACAGTAAAGAACTTTCTCACCATATGATTTCCATGCACTTCATTTCTCCGTATAATTCATTTGTCAACGGGAATTAGAAAGATCACTGAAATGATATTTAAAATTAGGTTAAGTATTGAACGTACATTCCGTTGGTAGCCAAAGAATATTCATTAAGTAGTAGAAGTTCCTATTGGTCCGTACAGTTCTTAATGTTAAGCAATTTTCTAATTTATATACAGTATAATTCCAATCATTCTTGGCAATTTATTTACTCCTTCCGTCTGATGTAATCTAATGCGTTTCTCATGTAACATAAGGATACAGATTTTGGTCATATTTTTTCTTGGTCTTGTTGATTCAAAATTGAATTCATTAAACAATTGTTCTAGCATATTTCTCATTGTAACTAAGAATCGTTATCCGATAAAAACCATAAAAATTGTGTTACCATTCACATTCATTTTAAAATTCCCGTATTAAACGCTGCAAACTTGAAAACGAGTCTCACTTCTTGCACGTGAGGTTTTTAGTTATAATTGAACATTGAACCGCTCATGCACGCACAGAACACGAAATGCTGAATTCAATCAGCATCAAGTATATACAAATCGTCTTAACCCTCTACCGCCTGACATAAGTAACAGGAGCAATATTGTCACAAGCCTACCCAAAAAGCAGATGTTGCTGGTGAGCGCAAAAGGACTTGCACCGATGGTTGCCGCCACACAACTTAACACGTTGACTACGATTGCTTCATCTTGTACTATCATTTCATTTTTTGTACTGTTTTTGAACAGGGTTGCCAGACGGTCATTTTTTCCGGACAAATTCCGTGATTTAGTTTTTCTCAATTGAGTTGGCCAGCTAAAATTTATGATGGGGGTACTTCCTAATTAAATTTTAAATACTGCAAAAAGAAAATGAATGGAATTTTTATAGTGGAACCTACAAATAAACCAGTATATATTGGGTTATCGGCCTTTTTTGTTCTCGGATTTGGCCGATTTAGGCAACCTGAATTATGCACCACTTCGTCCTGGAGAAATACATTTCGTGGTACGCATATGTACCACTTCGGAGTCAACGTGTTAAAAATATTCTCCGTTGCGTACAAACGTCCTCAGGGTGCTGCTGCACTCAATTCTTTACATATTTACGTTGAAAGTTATGTTCCCGAAGAGTGACATTCGGCGGTAGAGGGTTAAACACTTGAGCAGTATTTCTGACTCCATGAAGAACGGAGTGAACTCAACATTGTGTAGAAGTAGATGAAAAACGATAAATAAACACCCCATAAAAATACACATTAATGAAGGCCAGAAAAAAGTTCCGTTTTAGAAATGCTATATATGGGATCAAGAATAAAAACTTGCATTTCAGACAGCGAATATCTTGACGATATAATTCGTTCAATAGAGACATACTTGAAACTATCACGCAAGTACACAGCTTTTAGCAACAAAAACTTCGGAGACACAAAGATATTTATTACCGAGCCTAATAATAACGAAATTTGAAGACAAGGCTTCACCCTCATCTCAGAGACTGAATTTTTTCTATGTGTGACTTAGAATGCTTAGCAAAAGGCGATTTCCTCACGAGAAAAGGAAAACTTTTACCCATAAGATAAATTTTATTCACCTCCGAGCACAAGCCCAGAGATTCTGGAGAAAAGTCCAATTGAGCTGCTTCAACGTCGCTATTAATGGATGAAGGGTTGTGAGATAGCTTTAAATTATTTGCTCTGTTGATGTAAGATGCAAATACATAAGCTGTCATGAAAGCATCAATGCCTGCGCTGTGGCCTTCTGATGCTGAGCTTCTTATAGTGGTTCTCTGCTCATCGGGAATTTTGATTTCATGACCATTGTTGTCATTGAAAGACATATTATTTGAGTTACCAAAAACCAAATTAGAGCTTGGTGAACCTTTAGTAAAGCAGTTGGAAGCAGAAGATAAAATTTCTGAACTGTTTTCACCATTTACACTTGATTTTTGCGCGTCAGAATGCTTTACCTCGTCATCATCACGTCGACTTCTCTTCGTCTCATTTCCAAGGGTAGATTTCTTTTCATCTTTCACTTGTTCATCACTTGAAGTAACCTCCATAACTCGAGATTTTCCGCACAACCCATTTGATTTATCATCGTTAATCATCTTCGCGTTTTCACCCAGACAAACATCCACATTTTTGGTTTCTTTAATTTGGTCTTTCAACTTGGATTTTCCTGCACTTACGGTCAAAGAACTAGCATTCTTTTCAGTGCGTATTTTTTGGTGATGGGCGTTGTGTTTGAGTGCAGACATGAGCATAGCATTTGTTCCGGTGCTGTTAGGACCACCACTCACGTGTCGGTTGAGGTTCTTGAGTTTGCGCCTGCCTGCAGGGATGTTTTTGAAGAGCCTTTCTTTTACAATGCGCAGCAGGTCGTGACTGCGAGGACACGAATCTCCCAACTCACACCAGCCGTGAAACTAAAAAAAGTACAAGCTGTTTTCTCGAGACTCATAACATGTCCTCAACATATACCTAAAACTATTGTTAACCTAAGAATCTAATTTTAAAATATCAAGGGAGAAGCAATAGTTTAATTATTTGATGCACAAGAAAACAAATGTGCAGTGAAATGTCTGAAGCAACATGCCTGAATTGGCATCAGTTATGAGGCAAATATTTAAAGCATCAAGAGAATATTAACCGAAAGTAAATAGTTACATTGAAATGAACTTGCTAGAAGACTCACAGAAAAATTTGAACACACGGGTTTTGTTTCAGCTGTTGGATCATTGGGACATTTCTTTGGTTGAAGACTGTAATGCTGAAGTCCAGGAAGAGCAGTGAAGCCTGCTGAGAAATCTGTTGATATTGAAGGCTTGTCTTCATCAGCCGCCATTGAGTTCAGTAAATGCCTGCGTGAAAACAGTAAAATCAAATGCTAGATTTTGAATCAATGAAATTAAATTTACCACTGCTTTTAAAATAAAAATAAAATGGTTGAAAGATTTTTTCGACTAGATTTCACGGTGAATTTACAGATTTTACAGATTAGCAACAATGGTATCAATGGGTCTTCCACCAACAATGCAACATCTGCTTTGAGGCAATCATAAATATTTCAATAATTATGTAATTTTTCAACAGAAAAATCCAAATATGTATAAACAAAGTATTAATGAAAATATTTTTAATGTAATAGTGCACGTCCTAAAAAAATGCTTCACACTTACTCCTGAATGTAAACAAACTGCAGGTAGGTAGCAGTGTCTCTGTAGACATAATCCGCAATATATTTTGTATCATAAATGCCCATTGGAAACATTTCTGACAAATCTGCAGCAAACGATTCACTATTTCTTGGTAACTCTGCATAAAAATGTTGATACAAGAAGGTTAAGTCCACTAGCCCATTGTGCAGAACCAAGGGCTTCTTACACTTGATGATTGCCTTCATTAAATTTCGGACACTAGGGGACCAACTGGCAAAACTTTCTCCGTCTGAACTTGCAATGGAATTGTTATCCGAAGACTTTGAAGATATTTTTTGCTTTGGCTGCCTATTTTTTTCCTTTGACTCTGAGCCGCAAGCCTGTAAAGAAATTGGCAAATTTATTTCACCATAATGTAATCATCATGAATGAAATAGATTTGAACATAATGAAAAATATTTTGTTAAATTTATCAGAATACTAATTTAGAGATGGTGATATTATCAAATTTGGTTTCAAACTCCAAATTTCCAAACTAACAGTCATTTATAAAAATTTATAGAATACATAGTAAAGTGTAAGGATATGAAAATTTCTTGAAAATAAGAGCAAATGATCAGCAGTATTCATAATTCAAACTAAAGCCAAATAATGAACCGTTAACAATGCAAATTTTGATAAAGACCTATCAACAATGTACTAGTCACATTTATACATCATTCTGCCAAGAAAACTTGTATCTTCATATCAATACTAAAATAGCATCACCTACAGGTAGGTCATTGCCAGGTGTATAGGGAAGACTGCTCTCTATGAGCTTGTTGAAGTCAAACCCATGACCTCGTAAAAACTTGAGGGAGTCAGCTTGAACGCTGAATAACTGCTTACTCATGACCAGCAAGTCATAAGTTTCCACCAAGTACCGGGTGCCTGTAAGCACAGTAGGTATGTTGGAAATTGTGTGTGATCTGTTACTGCCTTAATATTGGATAAAAATGCAACTGAGTTTAACTGAAATGCTTCATTCACAATGAATACAAGGTTTGTTAATAATATCAAAAAAATTTGACTAACAATGAAATCAAATATTCTATTTGTATAAATTCTAAAAACATATTTTAGAAAAGTGATGTCCACAGAAACTGGAGGAACAAATGTATTTCATTCTTTATTAAAAAATTACTAACCAGCGTGAGTGCATTTGAAGCAGCAGATGCCAAGTGACAGAGGAGCAAAAGAACGAGCCAACTCGGTCATATATTTGTAGCGGATGTCCATTTCAGGGTAGAATAATTTATTCCTATCACCCAAGCCACTCATCTCCTGTAAAAAAAAATACAGATTTAGATGACAAATGCAACATGTTTTATTTATATGATGTAAATTAAAATAGAATTTCAAGTCATTTCAATTAACTTAAGTTAAAAGCTCATGAATTTTTATAAAAATATCAAGGGGAAGTCATGAACAACTGACTGATTAGTAAAAATACCTTCACATTAATTCAAGAATCCTAAAATTGGTTCTACATATAACTGCATGTCTTTCATTAAGTGACATTCAAAGCTTTTATAAAATGGGGTTATTTTGGCGCTGTTAACTTAAGAATAGGTACAATGCTTAGTGGTACTAACAGGTTAGAATAATTACATAATTGACATAAAAACTCTTGATTTCATAGTCAATACCTGAAACAATGAATTCATGCAAGTACCTAATAAATCAATTATGTGAAAAATCCCATTTGTATATACTAATTTTGTCATTGAAGTTCTTCAAGGGAACATCAAATAAAAAACAATCTGTCTTTCATCAGTGGGCCTAACAGGCCATAGTTTTTTGGCAGAGGGCTTAACACAAAATTTACTTACTATGTCCAAGGCAATGAAGGAGGCATTGTTGATTCCATTAAGAATGTGGGGCCAGAGATCAGTAATATTTCTCTCAAGTATTTGCAAAACGGGCAAATAATCTTCCATTGTTCATTTGAAGATCAATTGCCACCTGCAAGGTCAGACTGCAACAAGCCAACAGAATATGCAAATGTCGTCTTCTACGAGATAAGTTCCATTATGGAGAAAAGCCTAATAAAGCTTCATTTCACAGAAAAGGCAGAAGGTCATACAAAATGATTACCTATTTCTTTTAGGACCTGATGTACGTAGTACTCTGAGCTGGTGAAGACGGGAGTTGGAGTGGCATGAGAAATAGTTATAAATTATAAAATGACTAAGCCCACTTGAGCTTTGTTTATATTGATAAATTTTTCAATTATTCAAAGTTAGAACCTAAGGCTAAAGTGAAGTGTGAAACACCATTAAATCAACTATTATGGGTCACTAATCCAGGGTGCAGAAAGTGAGTGAATATCTAGATATCTTTGGAAACACCTTATTTTCAAATTTGGGTCTTGTTGACACATTTATCTCCAGAAAATCTTGTTGACACATTTATCTTAAAATTGGAAATAGCAACAGCATACAGCTGCCAACTTGCCAAGTTCACTTCATTTCAATTCACAGAATTAAGAATGAACTTGTTACTTTCTAAAAAAAAAAACATGGTTTGCCAGTGCCACTAGAGCTATAAACTGAGAGAACAGAACAGGGCTTATTTTTTTCTAACTCTATGCTCTTAAGTCTTAACTCTTTGTCAGTTTGTGTTGATCTTTCACATTAATTGTTGCTCCTCATGCTCTTTTCCCAACTTTAAGAACTCTGGAAAGGGCAATTCATATCACATTTTTTCATGAAATAAAGGTTCACAATACAATGATGAATGAATACCTACGTCATGACATTTTGCCTAGCCACCTATGTTCTTTCAGCCAGTTTCAGGTCAAAGAGTAAGACTAAAATAGGATCATCACTCCCTCTGACAATCAGGATTTGTGGATAAAAATTGATAAAAATGCCTATAATGGGCTATATTATTTTTTGGTCCTATTTGTCAAAATAGGCAATACCATCTTCATCCCCCTTCTCATGAAAAAATATTGACAATTCTTGAAATCTGATTTCAAATTTTGATAGTGGTCCTTTGCCTTCTTACACTCATATATATCCAACTTACGTGATCAAGAATGAAGAAATGGCTGTAATAGCACTGCAGCAATGCAGGTTTAGCGCCCACCATTGAACTGCCTTGTGGTTCAGGCAATTCAGCATTCAGGTGTGATTTAACCCTCTACCGCCCATGGTGGAATTTTAAAATATAGTGCTCAAAGGTACATGTGGGTGGAGTCATGTCATCTCCCATCTGTGAATGGGCGGAGTCATGTCATCTCCCATCTGTGATTGGTTGAGGTGTCATTCTTTCTACACTGTGATTGGTTGATGGGATCATGATATCATCCTCTCAAGACTGATTGGCTGATAGAATCATGATCTCGTGCAATCCAGGTTGTGACTGGTTATGGGATCATGATGTCATGTTATCCAGACTGCGATTGGCTAAGCAATGGCTGTTCCATTGGTACCACAACCGCCCCGTGTCACTGTCCCAGAACATAACTTTTACATTGAAATTATGCGCCAGTTATTGACTGTAGCAACCTGATGACAGTTGTTCCCTGCAGAGAACATGTTAAAGTTGTCGTACACAGCAGCAACTGTCAATGGAAGTGGTTTCATGCTCAGTGGACTGCGGATGGTTTTACATTTCAAGGGTCGGAGGTGTGACAATTATGTTCCAGTTTGCCATCTTGGATGAAAACAATGGCGAGTTATGGTGCTGCAAATTTTATAAGCTGTTCTCGTGAATCTAGGTCATGTTTGATGTATCCGGTTTCTCCTTTAACTTTAAAATAAACATTTTTGTATTACTTATTGTTTGTCACTGGGAGGGAACACCAGGCTCTCCACTGCATTGATGAACTTATTCCCTTCAAAGAGGGAAGCCAACTGAAGCAATTATATCCCAAGTAAGCCACATAAAAGGGGATATAAGATATTTGTTCTGGCTGACGCAAAAGGAATAATACAAGACTTCATCAGTTCATCGGACCCATACACGGGTAAGACCGAGCCAGTTGACGCCCCAAATATTCCTGACGTCAAACTAAGTGGTAATATTGTTCTTCACCTTGCTCAGCCTCTCAGGTAATTCTGTCACAAATGAATCACATCTTGTACTTTGACAACTGGTTCACCAGCCTTCCTCTCATGGATCACCTCGCCAGCAGAGCTTCCAGGGCAGAAAGTCCCACTCCAGGGCAGATAGCCCCATGGCCCACACAGTCCCACACCAGGCCCAGGAACCTGGGGAGTGGGGACACTAACCACTCACCTGGAGGCTGAGGACACTAACCACTCACCATCACCTGGGGACTCTAAGTCTCTAACCACTTCCTGGGGACACTAACCACTACCTGGGGGCTGGGGACACTAACCACTACCTGGGGTCTGGCTGGGGACACTAACCACTCAGTGGCACTCACCTGGGGACACTAACCAATCACCTGGGGACACTAACCACTACCTGGAGGCTGGGGACACCAAGTCACCAACCACTCACCTGGGGGCATTAACCACGAACCCGGGGGCAGTAGCCACACATGGAGGCATCTTAAAATCTTTGTATCGAATTTGGCAGTTACAAACTTACATGACGGGAGCATTTATAGGTGTTCAGGAGTTAAACTTCCCTTTAGCTGGTCGTAACTTCCGCCGGCTCAAAGCCTCGGAGCGGGACACGGACAGTACGGCATTTTCAAAGTTCGAGAAAGATAGTTCCAGAAAGATGACTGAGCAAATAGCAGCCAGCCGAAGCCGGCTACGCCGCTACTGTCACGGGAGCTCAGCACAAAGAACCTCTTGCCTCAACGGTTAGAACAGAATACGTTATACCATGTCCATGATTCCATGAACACTTATTAGAGCTGGATGTGCACTTCCACTCTTTATAAATCGCATAACATGGAAACGGAAAGCTTAAAATATTGACGTCGTTAAAAATTATAAAAAAATTCATCGATATTGTGGTGGGAAGTGAGGTGCTATAGACATTTAATTCAATGTAAAATGAGAAATCAATTCAAATTAATGGCCTTTCAAGGTACTAATTGAAGTTATCGTGACCCAAAATGAAATCAGTGCAGAAAACAGTCACCCTTTCAGAAAAATAAACAATTTTCAGATTTGTTTCAGACCCGTGTAATCAAATTTAAACTTGTAAGAAAACATATATTTTAATGGCTTATATTTTATCATTTTATTCCCGGTGCATTTCTGCGGTCGTTCTTGAGCGACGGATAAATGATCGTTATATGTGTACGATAGTATGTGGCGAATAGTTGATTGATTGGCTAATAGTTGACGAATAATTGATCGATTGCGGTGAATAATTGATCGTTTACAGAAGGCGAATAGTCGATCGTATAAATATGGCGAATCATGTGCAAGTGGCGAATGAATGATCACTCGCACGTGACGAATAATTGATCGTCTGTACATGGCGAATAACTAATCGTATGCACGTGGCGAATAACTAATAAGTGATCCATCGCATGTGGCGAATAATTGATCGTATATGTATGGCGAAAAATTAATCGTGTGCATGTGGCGAATAGATGATCGCTCACGCGTGGCGAATAAGTGATCGTTTGCCCGTGACGAGTAATTAATCGTATGTGTATGGCGAATAATTAATCGTGTGCTTGAGGCGAATAAGTGATCGGTTGCATGTGGCGAACAAGTGATCGGAAGCATGTGGCGAATAAGTGATCGTTTCCTTGTGACGAAAAAATGACCTATATGATTGATATAGCCTGCATGTGACTGATCGCTTGCATCTGGTGAATGTCGTATGTATGTCGTGTATGTGAGGCTCCGCTAATTTTGTTTATAGAGACCCAATCTACATGCGGTGGACGACGTCTGAGTTGCCCATTCTTTGGTGCGGAATTAAGATTCGAAGTCACTATCAAAATGAGGGCACCAACACATGAGGGCAAAAAGTGCTCTTAGTATAGCTCCAGTGTACCAAGATTGGCGAGGCGCGGGTTTTTTACGCTAGTAAAAGACTAAAAGAGCTTCTATGCAGCGTGAATGACCGATTTAAAGGTCGTGACCGGAGGTCAGCACACACCCAATTTCAAGGAAATTTTGCATAAGTAAGATTTTTCGGTCTATTTTCATAGAAGTTGTTTGAAATGAAGCCAGTTTTAACTTGAATTTTAAGTCAACGTCAACTCCAGTTCACCTGAAACGATACCCTATCACTATCAATCTTATACATGATATAATAGTGGTGGCCGTATGTATCCCGATGTCTCCTGAGGCGTAAATATTAGAATAAAACAGGAGTGTCGGCACTGAAGAAATAAGCCCATGGCCTGTTGCCGATCCCTGTACTTTTTGTGACTTGATTCCACAAAGGATCCGGTCTTTTGAACCCGATCTTTCCATAACTGTGTGCGTTCTTCAGGCAGAAGATTGTAGATTGGAGTTGATAAGTACTGTATGGCACATGAGAATCGATAAAAGCCGCATTCACGACGAGTGTGCACCCGCTGAGTGCAAAGGAGCAAATTGAAGTACTGCACGTCTGCAGCCTATATATTAGTATTCCTAACATGCGGTGCGAGAAGCTTGAAGGTTTGATTAGTTAATTAAGTTTTGCAAAAGTATGGAACAAATGTAATCAGAATACCATATAGTGCGCGTACTCGGTGGGTTTGAGTATTCATGTATTGCCCAAACATAAAAGGGATGCAATCAGTTTAACATTTGATGCGCGTACTATACAAGTATTGCCAAAACATTATTACTATTCAAGTATTGCCCAAACATAGAATTAGTGTACCACTTTGACTTTGTGCGTGTACTCTGTTGGTTTGGGTATTGAATTAACCCATTAATGACGAGAATTATTTACTGAATTTTTTGGGGGTTCCTTGTGAGAATATTATCATTTGTGATGGTAATAAACGAAAAATATGTTCATATATTTATTTTTCGTTGTATGTGAAAAAATATAGCTTGGTTCCATATGGAACCGCTCGGCATTAACATAACGTTTCTTCAAACAACACTTTTTCCGATAGTAAATCAAGCAAGGTTATTCATATTGGATAATACGTTTGAATCCATTTTTTTCTGCTGGTTCCAAATGGAACCGCCCGGCATTAATGGGTTAAGCATTGCACAAGCATAGAACGGATGCAATTAATATTTCCTTTGCTGCGAGTAGCTTGTGCGATTGAATATTTCATAAATGTTTTCGGCAACACATTTCACGGCACAGGAGATTATATGTTGAACTTAAAAAAAAACTTTAAAAACTCGTATTATGAGTTGATGGATGTATTGCTGCATTTCGTGACAAAAAGCGTGTTTTGCATGCAATAACGTGTCTGGACGGATAATTTTATTCGCAACAAATATTTGTATCGAAAACGTTGTATGTGCACATTTTCTAATCTCATGTTAAGCTTTGAATAGGTTTGTTTATTAATGTTTTCGATAGGAAGAAGGTTGGCAAGTCTGACTCATAAGTGGGTCTTTCCAAAGTTGAGGCAATTTCGCTAGTATTGTTCCGTCCCGTTTCTTTCATATTAAATCATTCACAGATGAATTTTATATGGCATTTACTTGTAATAAAATAAAGGGTATCGATGAATTTTTATAAACACCTGAAAATATTTGTTTTGTAACTCAAAAGGAAGGGTTTAATTTTCTCCTAGGCCTATTTTTAAACGATTTTACATTATTTTGGGAAACTTAGTGTGTTTGTTTGCTGAGTGGCAAAATCGTGGCCGTGGTGTGTCTGGGGTCACTGTTCGAAGATGTAATGTTCGTTTGTATTTTAAAGAAGCTTGCAGTTAATTCAGTTTTATTTTGAAAATAGTGTTATTTTGTATCGATAAATATAAATTATGGCCAGTTGACACGATTAAATAAATTTTTAGTATTTTGGGTGAGTAATAAATAGCTCCATTTATAATGCGGTTGCATACGGTAAAAAGTATCCTTAGTTTTTTTGCTCTTTTTAAAATTGAGTCTGGCTAGTTAGTACTTAGCCTAGTATTCAATTTTCATTCATTCTACTTCAATGTCATTGTCAAAATTTGAAACATTTTGTTATAACTGTATTGGTATTTTTGAGGGGATATGATTATAAAAAGTTTTTGCTTTCGTAATGACCAAACGGTAAAGTACTTTTACTTAAAAATGTTTATTGTTTAGGCCTACTCTGTAGTCTGTAGGTATACCTATTTAGACACTATACTGTATCTGTATATCATAGTGGCAAAGCAGAGAGTTTTTTAGACTCTCCCTCAAGTTCATTTTTGAGTCCTATAAGTAGACCAGTAAAGTATCCTGGATACCNGTCTCGAAACAACCATGCCTTACACACTTGCTATATCGCTTTGACCCGCATTCCTTGCATTCTTAACACCTACCCAAAATACATGTTCAAACAGTTCAGTATCTGTCTCTTATACACATCTAGATGTGTATAAGAGACAGATTAAGTAGTGCTCAATATTCAATAGTAAACTTCTAATTCAAAGCCGTGTCATATTCCAATACAGCTCACACAGCAATCGGAATTCGAACATGTGGATGTCGGAATTATGTATTAGTACAATTTGAAGCGCGGTCGGAATACATCTCAGTGTCTCACCAAGTGCCTAATATAGTCACACTCACACAGTGTCGGAATATAGGGATTTGGTAGGCCGTAGGTTTGCATTCTAAAGGCTTTTAAATAAATATGGCAACATTTTGTGACGTTTCATTGTTGCTGGCGCGTAGTACGGTGTTTTGCGAGTCACATAAAGCAAACAGAACTCGAGTAATGCATGCAATTATTTTTTATAGTTTTTCATTTCTCGATGCATCCTTAATGTGTCGGAATATACCGCGTTTACCCTATGATCGTATGAACGTCAAGTCAGGCAACACAGAGAAGGTCCCATGCAAGATTGTTAATTGCGCGCGTCACAGATGAGCAAGAGGGATGGATCTACAAAAGGAAATACTATTTACTCCCAAAATAATAGTTTCAAATTAAATATAAAAACATTCACGGCACCTATTCGTTACCTCAGCTTTCAAATTGAGGAGAAACTCATCGGCAGTTGGAGAAACTTCTCGAAGAAAAGGCAATGTACAACAAACAACATGACACTTCACAGTTGACTGACTAGAATTGACTCAATAGTCAATTGAGTACTCGAAAGTCAAAAATTTCGCCAGTTGGTATAAGAAATTTGTAGAGAATTTCTTCGAAAATAAATTTCTAGATTTTTGCTTTCACAAAATTTCCATATCAAGGAAAATCATAGGTTATTGATGGATAATTAAATGCATATTAATTATTAAGTATTATACATTTTCTGTCTCTTGTCCCTTGACAAAATGTATGTGTGTGCTACGCCGACGCTTGCGCGTGCTGCGCCGATGCTTGCGCGTGCTGTGCCAACGCTTGCGCGTGCAAGCAGGGATGGCCAGAAGTTGCACCAACTGTGCGCCGCAATAGCTTGAAAAAAGTCAAAATGCGTGGGAAAATTCCCTGAAAACATACATAATCCTGAGTGTGGAGAAACAGGGTTGCAGGCCGTCAGAAATCAGCTTCGGTTACGGTAGCTAGGGTAAACGCGGTATATTCCAACACCGTGGGCGTGGGTAATTCCGTCACCTCTCTAGTCTTTTCTTTATACAGGGTGAACCAGAATTAAGTAACCCTTTTAATTTGTTAATAAATAAAAAAACTTAGAACGTTATGAAGTTGAAACTTGTTTTATTTAAAAGAACATTTTTATGGTAATATTGTATCATAGTTACGTCATTATCCTGTATAGCTTGCTAAATTTGTGTTTAATTATCAAGCCTTAAATTTTCATCATGATTCGCTACAGCAAAGAAGAAAGAACAAAAATTATCGCTACAGTCAATAACGATGTCAATAACAGAAGTTCAACGTGATTACAGGATCCATTTCAAAACAAGGATCCTTCAAAAAACACATTTAAATATCTTTATCGAAAATTTGCGGATATCAAAAATTTGCACTCTCGTCAGAAACACTAATGAAGGTTATGAAAGCAACGAAGAGAAGAGCCCTATTTTGTCAAAACAATTGTGGTGGGCATTTAAAAGATATTATATTTAAAAACTAGGATACAATATTACCATAAAAATGTTCTNCAACGAAAGGAGATTGTATGTCTCAGCTGATTGCATTGGTGGTCAGTTCTGTATTTGTGGATTGAATCATAGGCAGTTTTTCATGCATATGATTTTATTTGATTGATTGATTTTTGTGAGCGATTGTACATAGTGAAGTTGTTATTCTTTGCAATTTCCATCAATAATGACATAACTACACTATTGTATTACGCTCTTGAAATAAGAATTGTAGCATTATGTTAGCATCAGTGCGTTAACATTGTGTGCATTTGGGGCGGTCCCTTCTAGCTTTCTATTGCTGGATGGATTCCAGTGGCTGTGATGTTGCACACGTTCTAGCGATAATTGGGTCCCTGTGACAGTACGTTGGACGCATTCAAGCATTGATTGGATTCTTGTGACTGTTACGTTGGACGCGTTAAAGCGTTGATTGGATTCTTGTTACTGTGATGATGCAAGCGCTGTTTTTTTCAATGAAACAGCTGTGGCATCTAGCAAAGACTCACCAGTGATGATGATGGACTGAAAGTGGAAGTGTGCTGGACGTTCCAGATTATTGGGTCCTACTTTCCGATTTGCTATGTTTACCAGTTAATATATTACCCCTCTGGAATTCCACACTGCCACTGTAAAATGTAGATGACCCAGACTGGAATCTTGGGCAATTTTTCCAAAAATTGTGGGTGAAAATAGAATCTTTACAGGTAAATTTGAAAAATCGCGGATAAAATTTTTGTCCTCCCTAAGCTTTTCTAAAATTGCAGGTGAAAATTGACTGTTCATGGGTGATTTTATGAAATCGCGTGTGAACAGCTGCTGCCTCCTGTTTCTCAACTTGGCCAAGGCCCAGACTGTAAAGCATGGCACAACATAGGTCGAGGACGCCGATTTCATGCATCAAAGATGCCGAGGTTGATGCCACTGGACGCCAGTTGCCAATTATGCTTCTCCATAAATCGCGATTTACAATCGATATGGCCAATGCGCCGTATTAATCTACATGCTACGATCGTAACTACATGTCATAGCGCATAGTTCCAATGGCGGTGAGAGCTACATTTGAGCACCCAAGCATACGTGCTCACAGCCACCTGAACTACGCGCTGTAGTGCACAGTTCCAATGGCTGTGAGAGCTACATTTGAGCACCCAAGCATACGCCCTTACAGTCACATGAACTACAGGCTATAGCGTGCAGTTCCTGGCTGTTAGAGCTACATTTGATCACCCAAGCATGCACGCTCATAGCCACCTGAACTACGCGCTATAGTGCGCAGTTCCAGCGGCTGTGAGAGCTACATTTGATCACCCAAGCATACTCGCTCATAGCCACCTGAACTACGCGCTGTAGCATGCAGTTCCGTTGTCTGTGATAGCTACATTTGAGCACCCAAGCATACGCGCTCATAGCCACCTGAACTATGCACTGTAGCGTGCAGTTCCGTTGTCTGTGATAGCTACATTTGAGCACCCAAGCATCCACCCTAACAGCCACCTGAACTACGTGCTGTAGCGCGCAGTTCCTGGCTATAAGAGCTACATTTGAGCACCTAAGCATACACGCTCATAGCCACCTGAACTACGCGCTGTAGCGCGCAGTTCTGATGGCTGTGAGAGTGTATATATATGAGCATCCAAGCATACATGCTCAGAGCCACCAGAACTACTCGATGTAGCGCGCAGTTCCGATGGTTCTAAGTGCATGTATTTGAATGCTTGCATAAAGAGAGCCTCACGGCACTGACAATGGATAACAAAGCAACTTGTGATAAATCATTTTAAATAAACAGACTACATTATTAGTCTAGTCACCTGAACCAAGCCAACCCAATTCAACCACATGCAATTCATCCCAACCAAATTCAAACAACCTAATCTAACTGAACCCAACCAAATCTAACAGAACCAACCCAATCTAACTGAACCCAACACAATGCAACCAAACCCTACCCAATGCAATCCTAACCAATTCAATCCAAACCATTACAACAAAAGCCAATTCACCCAATCCTAACCATTTCAATTCAAGCCATTACAACCCAAACCAATTTAACCCAACCCAATTGATCCCAATTCAAATCAACCCAATCCTTCCCAATGCAACCCAACCCAATTCATCCTAACCATATTTAACCCAACCCAATCTAACCAAACCCATCCCAATCTAACCAAAACCAATTCAACCCAATCCAATTCAACCAAAACCAATTCAACCCAACCCAATTCAATCCAACCAAATTCAACCCTACCTAACTCAATTCAACCAAAATTCAATTAAACTCAAGTCAATTAAACCATATTCAACCAAAACCATTTTAACTTGTTCCAACTTGATTCAACCCAATTCAACCACACCCAACTCAATTCAACCCAACCAAATTCAATCCTAATCAAATCATTCCAGCCCAATTCAAGCAAACCTAATTCAGTAAAATTAAATAGACTGAAGTAGAATGTGCAAGAATGCATTGAGATTTTATTTGATTGCACTAGATTTCATTGCACTAGACTTCATTGCACTAGATTTCATTGCAATGCATTAGAATGCACCAGAAGGCATTAAATTGAATTAGAGTACATTAGATTTCATTAGATTTCATTAGGTTACATTAGATTGCATTACATTGCATTAGGTTACATAAGATTGCATTAGAATGCTTTAGATTGCAGTAGAAAGTGTCAGTTTGAATTTGAATGCATTAGATTGTATTAGGTTATATTAGATTGAATTAGAATGCATTAGATTGAATTAGAATGCATTAGATTGCATTAGAATGCTATAGATTGCATTAGAATGCATTAGATTGCATTAGAATGCATTAGATTGCATTAGAATGCATTAGATTGCATTAGGTTACGGTACACTAGATTGCCATTAGATTGCCTTATTTGTAGTATGCACTCTTGTTGTGTCCCTGTCAGCTGTCTGTGAAGGGCATCCACTCTTAGTTGTGCTTTTCTGCTCTTTAGTTGCCACTCTGTTGGCTATCACATTTTTTTTACCGCTAAATGAAACTGCAACATGGTCATAAATTTTAGATAAAATTTGTCAATATCTAAAATTCAAATGGTCTAAAATATATTGAATGACTATTTATCTAAAACAGCAAAAGTATATATAAGCCATCAGTGTAAACATACAGCTGCTATTTCAGTTGTCCACATATAATATTTCAAAGAAGACTTGATAGCGTAAATTTCAAATTTATTGTACCTACACGTTATGGAGCCATAATTTCCTGTTAACCCAGAATGTGTGGCTTAAAGTTCACAAGACTTGAATTTTAATTTAATTTATTGAATATAAGTTGCTTGAAGTTGGTAACCAGTGCCAGTTTTTAGAAAAATTCAAAATATTAAGGTTCAGTTGAATTTGTCAAAGATTATGTATATACATATACTTATTACTATCATTAAATTTGAAAACTGAAAATATTTATTATCCTTTAAAGAAAAAATATTTTATGAAATACCATTTTTCATTATCGCTGCAGTGTATATATAGATGATAGATCTTTTCCATGAAGTTGAGATTCAAGTTCTTGTTCCTTATTACAGTAATACTTGACATAATCTTAACTCTAATTGAATTTGTGGTTGAATAATGGATAGCAATATAGGTAAATTGTTAAATCCTAGATATGATTATGTATCAATCTATGCAAGTGATTTTACCACATATGATGCTATAATAGTAGGAGTTCAATTTTAACTAACTCATCTCTTTGTATTGTAAACTTGTCATTTTGTTTCTGGAAAAATATCATCTATGGCTACATTAGAGTTTTTCTTGCAGGATGTACAAACACACTCAGCACAATGGTGGGAGTGAGACTGCAGCATCTAGTGCTGCATCACCAGAAGCTGCACTGGCAGCTGAGGTGCTTGAAAAGTTCATAGCTGCATCAACATTCAAGTCTGTGTTACATCATCACCGTCAGATCTGTGACTTGCTCAAACTCAGACCTGGCAACATCAGACAGTTTTACCCTAAGCTCAGAGCCAAACTCAAGTCATGGAAGGCTCAAACTCTCTGGGCAAAATTTGATAAGAGAGCTGCTCAAAAATGCTACAATCATGGCAAAGCTTGTGCCAATTCAAAGGTTAGTATGTTGTTTATTGAGGTACTAAAATTCTTTTAGAGCTGGTCAGTCATTATGCACATTTTATTATTATTATTTTTTTTTGTTGAATAGTTCTGGAATCATGTTTCTGCAAAGTAACTCTTGAGGACCATTTTATTTCATCTAGCTGTTTACAATGCTAGATGCCATTCTTCTATGCCCGTTTAAAATTATTCTCAGATACCGGGGGATCAAACCTCAAGAATAAACTGCCTACTTTTCATGCAGGTGCTGATCATTGGGTGTGGTCCCTGTGGACTGCGCACGGCCATTGAAGCGCAGCTTCTTGGAGCTCAGGTTGTGGTAGTCGAGAAGAGGGATCGCTTCTCTCGAAACAATGTCCTGCATCTCTGGCCTTTTGTCATCACTGATCTCAAAGCCCTTGGTGCCAAAAAATTCTATGGAAAGTTTTGTGCTGGCTCCATTGATCACATCAGTAAGTAACATTATTAGCCAATATCTAAACCTTTAAATGAATGTCACCCATGAAATGTGTTTGCTAAACTGTGTTGAGTTCAATCCTATGAGCATGAAACTTTATATTCTGTACCTTTTATTGTAATCAATTTATGATTGTTGTATTGTACCACTCGTATATTATTTATCAATTTTTGTTATAAAACGTTAAAATGAATGAAATGAAACATTACAAATTTTTTGTTAGTTGCATTATGAAAACCATCATTTCTTAGTGTAACTACAGGCATGTATTGACTGTCTTGCACATTAGGCATTCGACAACTGCAGTGTATCCTGCTGAAGGTAGCTTTGCTGCTGGGGGTCAGGGTGTTTGAGGGCCTTGGATTTGAGGAGCTAATCCCTCCTCCAGAAGATCAAACTGAAAGTGAGTAGAGTAAGATTGTTATTTTGTAAGTGAAGTAAGTTGCTTCTTGTGGGTAACACTATCACCTCTCGTGGTAATTTATTAACGCTTGAGGCAATGAAGTGGCCATAGAATTTCCCTAAGTATGATTAATGAAATAAGACAATGTTGGTAACACACCCTGTATGAGAAAAGAACTTACTTTTTGTGACATGTTAAACTGGGTGAAAACGAAAAACGTGCATGATGAACAAGTGAAGCCTGCTGCAGTAAGGAAGCCTTCGTCCATTCCCTAATGGATAATAATTCCTCTCAAGGCACATAGAATTTTCCAATCCAGCTATAAACTTGAATTTAAGAAAGAAAATTTATCAGTCATGCAAAATTTTTTTTACATGGGCTAGTTTGATTCTTTTAGTCAAATTCTCGTTATCAAATTTATAAGTCACTTAAGGTTGAAATTTGGTGACAGAAAACATGTTTGATATTTCAGACAAGAATTTAAGAATTATTTTTTCATCTATAGATTATTGAGCACAGCTTTGTGGTGCGCTATTTAGGACTCAGCCCATGCGTTCCTGATCAATGTTCACTGAATGCAATCAATGAAGCAATAAAAAATCTGTAAACATCCAGAGATAGGCTGGAGAGCGCGGTTCAGCCAGCCAGACCACAGCCTGCATCAGTATGAGATCGATGTCCTTATCGGTGCTGATGGCAAGCGCAACACATTATCAGGCTTCAACAGAACAGAGTTCAGAGGCAAGCTTGCCATCGCCGTCACTGCAAATTTCATCAACAGACGCACCGAGGGAGAGTCGTCGGTCCCGGTGACTAGTAGCTCAAGGCCTCTTATTCTTTACCTTGATTGCTGCATTCATTATTGAACTGGCTTGTTGACTTTTTATTTTTCTTTTTGTAATTTGATTACATGCTGAAAAATCATATCTTGGGTTATATATATTTTTTTAATTTAATTCTTGGTTCTGAATTATGTTGTATGTATGGTAACTCAACTAGGCCTAATGTAAATTTTGTAATTTCTGTAGTCACGTTTGTGTTCGCATTTGCTCAGGAAATCAGCGGCGTTGCATTCATCTTCAACCAGAAGTTCTTCAAGGAGCTGAAAGCTGCCACGAGAATCGATCTTGAGAACATCGTCTATTACAAGGATGAGACTCATTATTTTGTTATGACTGCCAAGAAACAGTCGCTCCTGGACAAGGGTGTCATTATTCAGGTTAGGATCTAACACTATGATTTCTACCCGAAATGGATTCACGGAATGCTGCAAAAATGTTCAGAGGCACTAAAATTCACTGAAAAATTGGTGGTAAATTTGATTGTTTTCTTTTAAATATTTCTCCAAGTTGAAGTAAAATATTTTATTTGGTTACACTGATACTTCTGCCTCAATGTTGCGATTGAAAGCTACTAATGTCCCTTTTGCATTTGCTCCCAATCAAAAACCACTCACTGACTGAATACATGTCATTTTTATTTAATTTTTTATTGGTGTTATTGTTTAAAATGACATTTGTTCTTGCAAAATCATTTCTCAAATCATCCGAACTTTCCTTTTCAGGACTTGATGGACACTCAGCAGCTACTGCACCCCAACAACGTTGACCGCGAGGCTCTGCAGGACTACGCCAGAGAAGCCGCCGATTTCTCCACCGGCTACCAGATGCCACACTTGGACTTCGCTGTTAACCATTACGGTCACCCTGACGTCGCCATGTTTGACTTCACGTCCATGTTTGCCGCTGAGAATGCTTGTCGCGCCGAGCAAGTGCGAGGGCATAGAATCCTTCTCGGGCTTGTAGGCGACAGTCTGCTTGAGGTTAGAAATCTTATTCATTGCCTTAATGATTCGCGTGTTGAATACGAATGTTCTATATCCAACTGTTTTCTTACCAACCTAGATCAAAATATTTAATTATGCGCTTATCGGCCGTAGCTAAACCTTGTATTGAGACATCACTGCTGCTATTAATGATCTAAACTAATATTGGAAAGACGCTAGAATTATTTTTCCCCCGTAAGTGAGCAGTTACTGCAGGTAGTTATTTGTGTTGTCAGCCGTTTTGGCCGACGGGAAGCGGGTGTGCGCGAGGCTTCCTCAGCGCGTTTGACGCCGCTTGGATGATGAAGTCTTGGGCGGCGCTGGGGCCCACGGGCAACCCTCTGGAGGTGCTGGCTGAGCGTGAGAGCATCTACAGACTCCTGGCCCAGACCACGCCTAGGAACCTCAGTAAAGGTACACAAAAGTGTGGATGCTTCCGCTAAGTTCACACAATTTTCAATTAAAATTTATTGGTATTGATAATAGGTATATATCTAGTTAAGGCTTCTGATGAAAACTATTTATTTTCTAAACAAAAAAGCTACCTGCCGGGGTGACTTCGGCCGCCGGGGTGACTTCGGCCGCGTTTTTGATTTTGTTTGGCAAACAAAAGCGGGGTCATAAACGATGGCCAAAGTCACTCCGGCGTTTATGACCTCGTTTACGACCCTGGCGTTTAAAACCCCGTTTTTGTTTGCAAAACAAAATCAAAAAACGCGGCCGAAGTCACCCCAGTTGACGGCATCTATAGTCATGTATGTCACCGTACTCGCTACAGAGTTGGATTTCCATCAGTTGATAATAGGTGCAGTCCTTGAATTGTATTAAATTTTGACGGAAAAGGTACAAACTGGACAACTAAAGTGTTGAAAAATTATTAATGGTTTGGGCAAATTCATGCCTCGTGCAGATCAGAGCGCTTACATGCTGGAGCCGTGGTCACGATATCCTACAATCAACACTCGCGCTGTATTGCCCTTCCAAGTTCGTCATCTGTTCTCTACTGATGACCCAGACAGCTTGGCTATTTACGTCACAAGCAACACGTCCACTGTTGCCCCACACCTCAACCTCAAACACGATACCAAAGATGATGACCTGCCCAGAAAACGCAAACGAAGAGGTTAGTACTGCACGATGGTTAGTAGTCTTGTCCTGAACTTGATTTGTTTCGTTCTGTGCATAATTTGTTATACAACCTGGGAATTCTTTGTTACTCAATTCTTAAAAGCTGAATGAGAATATTTTTCGTCATAATTATGACGAAAATTAGCATTAATGCTAATTTTTTAATCTAAACTATTTATCTCCCATGTACGAATCAGCATGATTAATGTGTTACTTTTTACCAGACTCGCTCGTCGATCCGGACGCATTACTAAAATGGTGCCAGAGACAAGTGTCGCATCTCCCTGAGTTGGCCATAGAAGACATGACCACAGCCTTCCAGGTGACCATAGCTCGATGCCAATTTTTTTTGTGTTGAGATATTCAAGATCTTTTTAGAGCTCAGCTGTCAAATGACTCAGATTTGAATGATTAACTCAGATTTTTTTCTTGATTGAACTGGTCCGTTTAAACTGGAAGGTTATATAGAAAACCTATGAATAAAATGGGAACTTTTGTATTGAACAATAGGGAAATGCATGGTCTATAGTATTTATAAGTGGTCACAATCGATATCATAAAAGAATGAATTCGCATTGTTTAACATTTCATTCTTGCTATAAATTGAACTGAAAACAAATGATACCTTATCGAACCAGCTGATTTTGCTCATACTTTTACTACCTTTCAAGCCAGATTGGTTTCGCTCCTACTTTTGCTTCAGCATTCAAAAGTTGTGCATTATTTCAGGACGGCTTAGCTCTGTGCGGTATTTTGCACCGCTACCGCCCAGAGCTCATCCCATTTGCCGAGCTGTCGCCCCAGAGCAGAGCACTCAACAACCAGCTGGCTTTTGACGTCCTCCTCTCAGAGTTTGGTGTCTCTCCGGTCAGTGCAGTTTGTGAAACCTTATGAATGAACTTATTCATTATCGTTATTATTCATTCAGTAGCTTATTATCTCATTCATTGGGCCTCATTTAAGTCGTGTACACCTGGGTAACGAGCTTTAAATATTCATTGGGAGTCATTTACCGACTTGAAGTTCATCCTTGAACAAGCTTCCAACTCTATTAAACGGCAGTGCACTATTTGTACTGTAACGGCATTTGACGTTTAAATCTAGAAGAATTTTGTTGATTCAGTAATGGAATTAATCATTATTATATTCAAACTATGGAATTGATTTCACTGTTTATTGGTTATTTAAAAGTCGAATAAATGCTTTATTTAAATCGAAACACAGCCCTGCAGCTTACCCTGACAGCCACTCTCTGCGTACAGATAATGACGGGTGTGGAGATGGCAGAAGCAGAGGTGCCCGACAGAATCTGCATGATCTCCTACCTGTCGCAGGTCTACCACGCCCTACGTGGCGAGCTCCCGCACATCCCTTACGATAACGTTAGTCTTTCTTGCTGTTTTATAAAATATTTATTACCTTATATTTTTTGTGTAGACCTTGCGTATCTTATCATTTCATTGTTTATTGATTTCTTGTAGTACTGGCCATTTGGAGCTGATAATTCAACTCATTAATTGTTACTTGATTTATTCTGGACCTTTTGTGACTCTTAATTCGTCACATTAATTGATTTACATAACTTTTTGCTGACTTTTTGTGGCTCCTTCATTAGCGTTATCATTTTTTGTACATCATTTTGATTTGCCATGTCGTTGCGCTACACGTTAATTTGTTTTCAGATTTCATTTTAGTTAATTATTTTCTTCCTCTGATTTATAATGGGCCTGATGAAATGCCTAATTGTTTTTCTCTGCAGGACACGTGCGATCCCATTGATGAGCAGCCAATATCTTTACCGTGAGTATTTTGCGTTTATATTAAAAAAATTTGGGTTGTTTCATTTTTTTGGATGAATTGTGACAAATGCTCAATTGTAAATCTTTATTACTTTAGCATTCGATATGATAGCATTCTTTAAAGATTTATTTGCGAAGGTCAGAAAGAGCTAGTTTTCACAAATTACTTCTAAAATTGTGAATAAATATTTGCTTTCACGTAAGTAAAGTTGACTGTCTCGAATTTTACACATGAATAATCGTGCAATTCCCTATCTTCAATGAAGCTCTTTATGTCAGGTCGCGAGAGAGAGGCCTCCCGTGCCGCGTGCTGGGTGATGATTTACCCTTTGCGACCTCCACTCTGGACAAGAAGAGCAAGAAATACCGCACTGATAGAATACTCACCGAGGAGGTAAGATCTACAAAAGTAAAATAAGACAATAACATGGAAAGCTCTATAGGAGTGATGAGTTTGAATTCGGTTTCAATCCTGATCGCATTGTTGGCGCCTGGTGATGAGTGCTGGTCCATGAGCGGAGTATGGTTAGCTATCGTTGTATGAACCAGCGCGTAACATCTTGATTATTGGTGTCATTTAAATTGTTATCATTGGTCTGCTCAAATAGAAATGTTTGTGAAAAGTTCAAGGCTTGAACTTGGTCATGAAAATGAGTTATATTCTAAGGGCTACGGAAAATAGATGTGCATTATTTGCATATATTTGATGTTGAACGGATTGAGTTCACTCTCGAAAAAAGGAAGCTGCTGCTGCCAAACGTCGACGCGAAGAAATATCAAACAACCGCACCGACCGCCTGACCCGACAACGCCAGCAGCGTGAACTGGACTCTGTGCGTTTCGTGCGGTCAATGCGCATGTTGCAGTACAGCGGTCTGACCAGACCGGCTGTGTGCGCGTCTGGCGACCCTGTAGAGGCCTCATACAGACCTCAAGAAGACGCAGGTCTTGCTGAGTATAGGAAGAACGCTGTCCTCTCCATGCGCCAGAAAGCCAAGGACCTCGAAAAGAAAATTTACTTTAGCGTGAGATGCGTGATGCGTCGTGTGCTGTTTTGGTGTTTAATTGAAACCTCTTACCCTGAGTGTTGTGACTGACTCGGCAATCGTTTCCTATTTTTGATTAGATTTTCCTGTTTAATTATATTAACATTTGTGTATAGTTGCTACTCCATTTTATAAATTAAGTTATCTTAAACGACAGTATCTGTTCCAAATTTGTTGAAATTTTATGACCTAGACACGTTTCAAGATGCGGTCTCAAGATTAGTTATTATTTTTTTTAAACAAGTTAATTCTTAGTTGAAACAAATTGTGTACAGCAAATTCATATCTTTCTTGCCATCAAAATTTATCATAGTTTCTCTATTATGTTATAGTCATTTTTTGGAAAGTTTACTTCGATTTGAAGCGTAATAAAATTTGATTCTTTGATAAACAAAATTTTTTCCCTGAAGACCACTGACGTGCTTACTAGATGCTTTAATCAATTCGAGTGTCTGCTTCAGCTTGTTAACCAAAGACTTCTGTCAGGAATAACGGAAAAAGTTTGAGTGAGATGCTTCCCGTTTTGTGTAGGAATTACGCGTTAATTATTAAATATTAAAATTTATTTATATGCCTCACCACTTTGAAGCTCTCGAATGCCTTCTCGGTGCCAAATCCTGTGTTAAATATTTGATGAAATGCCGGTTTTCTCAATGCAAACCCAGAGTTTTGAAGTAATGTCGCAATTAACCCAATATATATTTATCAAATTCACGATAATGCTTACTGATTACTGATTGTTTCTTCGTTGTCGTCATGATATCATTTGTGTAATTTAATTTTAAAGCCATTTCTATTTGAAATTTTTCCTGATTTATTTTTTCACTTACTACTAACTTTGAGGTGTTTATTTACTCGGTTTATTGTAAATTTTCTATTGTGTTTGCGTTATTTTAGAAATTTGGATGTGATCGCTATGATGTTGTATGGTAACTGACATGGCTAGGAAATTACATGTATGTTTTTCTGTAATTTTATGTCGCTTCTTTTTACGATGTTGAGTGTAGAAGGTTAGAAATAATGTTAAAAAATGTGCGATGCTGGATTTTGTCCCACATTCAGTTCGTATTTTCTTAAAATCATTCAATTGACCTAAAATCATCTTACAAACAACTTGAATCTTTCACTGGATGTCACAGTCTCAATCTTATTACCATTTGTTTTCTCAGGTTTTCAGTATACCCCTGCTTCTATTTCTGCACTAACCTTTTTTGATCAATTCATATGAATGTTGTCGAGAATTATAAAGTATTCATGAAGAATTCGTTCACCTCAGGGCCTAGCCGAGCCTCCGTCCGCCGTCCGCAGATGCGGTGCCGTTGATCGTGAAGACTTCGACGACCGCGTCAAATATCTCGAGGCTAAATTCAAGGGCGAGCCTCACCTCTCGCACTACCGCTCCGACAAGAAACCCAAGGTACTTTTATCATTAGTCTTGTATGTAGAAACCCAAGGTATTTTATCATTAGTCTGCTTAATACGCAGCTTCAAGCTGAGTCTAGAAGATGAGAAAATTTCAAGAAGTTAGTAACAGCTATGGTTATTCTACCTGGCGTAATCATTCTCACCTCTCACGCTACCGCTCCGACAAGAAACCCAAGGTATTTTATCATTAATCCCGAGATACTTATAACATTGGTTTGCATACATCGCAAGTCCACACAGAATTTAGAAGCCAAAAAAATTTCAACGAATACGGTGAGTTTTCTTGGCGTTTTCTTTGCTATTAGATTCTTGAGAAAACGAAGAAGATGTTGGCTGTTAACACGCAATACGGATTTCGTGGGCGCGCTCTCGCTGTGACAGAAAATAACATTAATATAACATGAATTTTTATTGATATAAGTGGCTGCACTGAATATCAAGAATCGCCGTCAAGAGTAATAAGAGGTAAGATATCATGAACTGAATATCTGCCAAGGTTACTGATAATTTTTTTTTTTTTTGCTACAGGACATGGTGCGAGCGATAGGCCGTCTGGAGAAGACCGACTGGAACCTGGCAGCCATCGAGCGCAAGATAGAAGACAACCCTCGACCCGTTGTGAGCGGCGAGGCCGAGAAAGTTCCCAAATGGAATCGTGAAGCTTACGATGAAAAGGTGAGATTTGTGATATTTGTCTTTCCTGGGAGGTCTTACGTAGCCTGTCATACTCCGTAATAAGACGTATTGAATTTCACATTCCTAGCTAGCAGCGGGATTCTTTACCGCTGTATGCGATTCGAGTCTCAGTTTGTTTGCTTTTAGTGACTGCTTGATTGCTAGTGACTTCAAGTCTGCATTTTTCGTGCCGTCATGAGGGTAGCTATCGTTTCTAGTAAGCGGTCATTTGTACGAGTGTGTACTTTTCTGTAGCTGTTCACCCGTACATTGTACGTTTTTCGTGTCCCTGAGACGCCAAAGATGCCCTGTTCTTGTCAGCTTCAACGAGCTAGTCTTTTGAGGTAACATACGCATAAGGTGAACGATAATCAGATGCCGCGATCCATCGTGGCCTGGGACTGCTATGTCCCAAACAAATACTAAGGATACTAAGGAGACCTCTCTCCGATAAAGGCTGATGAACGATTTTACATTTATAGTATTTGTGATGGTCGAGACCTTACAGCTTGTTGGTGATGGCTGAATTGTGATATGCAAAGCAAGATAGCTTCAGTGCAGATTCGAACGTGGATATTGTACAAATCATGTTCTAATCAGCTTGATTCGGCCTATCACTTGCAGTAGCTTTGAACTACATTTAAGATGAAGGAACTCGACCGATGTCGATTGTTAATCTTTTAGAGGTAGTAAGATTCTTGTATCGCATGTCGATTATTCGCGGCATAGTACATTTGGGTCATTTTATGAATGATAGCATTAGTATATACTTATTTCCGCCGAAGTACATAGATATACCTACGTACTTTACATGTAAAGTTATTTGACTTGATTGTAGGACCGATATTCCACACATATCCACTCTATTTATTGAAGCATGAAATAGAATCCTATCAGATGTCACTGTAACCCTATTCCGTAAATAAATTTATGTGAGGCACTTTTTTATACTAACAAAATTTATAGTATTTATCACGTCTACGATGAACAGTTACATTTTACATATATACTGTAGCCATTACTAGTATATTATTAACTGTTATACGTACATATATTTTTCTATAATGGAGTTATTACCGCCATTATTGTCTCAGATGAACACAATGGAGCGCCGACTGCGTGCTAATGGCGAGAAGGAAGAGACCATCGCCAAGTATAAGGACGTCGACGCTTACCTCAAGCGGCTCGAGAAGAAACTCAGGGAGGGCTCCACGCTCGACGTGGGGCTCAAGGGCCATAATAAAGTCTCCAATCTCGCCTCCCAACTCTCGTCCAAACTTACGCACGCAAATGAAAAGTCCCTGCAGGTTAGTGTCTCGGTAAAAAATAATTCAGGATGTATATTATTCTCATTTTGGTTTGTAATTTGAATTCAGAGATGAAAATTTTACATGTTTTGTCCAACACGTACAAAGAATTGAGAGCATCGCGCGTTCTTTCATCGAAGAACGCGCTGGAATATATCTTATACAGTGCACATTTATTCTATTTGGAGGTAGTTACTTGTGCTGCGGGTGGAAGTCGTCATATTATCAAGTTATTAATTGTTGATTCTTGATGCAGCAGCAGGTGCAGCAGAGCAGCAAAGCACCAATGGTAGTCCAGCTGCCCACCACGTCCTCGGACATCTGCTACTTCTGCAGCACCAGAGTCTACCTCGTCGAGAAACTCAGCGCGGAGGGCAAATTCTTCCACCGTCACTGCTTTAGGTGTCACTACTGTAATGTGCTGCTCAGATTAGGTGAGTGTTTTAACAGTTCCTTATTGCTCTTGTTTTTGGTAAATGAGTGGGTGGTATCTTCTGGTCATAACACTTTACAACCCAATCAGAGTTGGCGAAGTAATTTTGTTTCGTCACCTCGCCAGCTTCTCAATTCAGGCACAAACCTGCGTGGCGTCTTGTCCGCACTTTAAATCCGTTGACACCTCGACCCTCGTTCTTCATTGTGCTCTATACGACTATACTCCCATTAAATAATAGTTCTCATTATGACCTGCAAAAAATACTTTCAAATCTCAGCACCTAAAAATAGCTAATATTGTTCGAATGCAGATTATTCAATGTGTGTTTGTTTCTTTATCATATCACTCGTATTGAATGAACGCTGTATTTCCACTTGTATTGAACGCTGTAGTTCCACTTGTGAATGTCAATGAAGTCGAGAGGCTGCTCACATCCCACGTTTAGTTGTTAGCTATGAATGTCTGTATGCTCTCTGTCTTGTACTTATTACAGGCAAGAAAAAGTGACCAATTTTTAAGATTGAAAATTGTTATTTTTGTCTGCCCATTAATTTTGATGAAATCAAGTTGAAGGAACGAACTATCGTGTATTTTTTTGCATTATCTTCGATTATTTCCTTGATTAGGCAAAGTTTTTATCCTCTTAAGTTATGCTTATAAACTGGTCTCTGTTCGTGCACTTTGCTCATAAATCTTGTGTGGTTAGACGTTACAAAGGCACTGTTTCTTCCAGATTTGCGGTCAAGTTGCTGTGTCTCAAAAGAACGTTTTATTAATTTCAGTTCGAGATGGATCGTTTTCGAGAAGTTGTACATTTTTTAGCCTCATATTAGAACTCATCGATGTAAATTATTTATTTGCTATTTTCTGCCAGGACTCATCGATTTGAATTATTTATTTGCTATTTTCTGCCAGAACTCATCGATTTGAATTATTTATTTGATATTTTCTGCCATTTCAACATGAATATTGATATAATAAGGTAATATCTTGGCAGGAAATTACATCTACGACCGAGAGGGGCGCTATGGCGGCCAGTTCTTCTGCATCCCGCACTTCGGACTCACAGTGCCACGTAAAACAAATGCTGGGAGCACCGTGAGTATTGCTTATCTCTATAACTTAGGTCTCCGCCATGTGAACTAAAAAATTTTAGCAAAACAGTTTATTGATTTTGCAGATGTTGATAAGTTCAACGATTAATTATCAACTATTTTAGGGACCATGGCTTAGTATCTGGTACCGAAGTTTCTTGTGATATTGAGTGGAAATAATTAATATTTACGTTGTGTTAGATAGCGTGACTATTCCAGGTGCAACTAGATCTTATTTGAAATGCACTGATTCACAGTTTGCCGCTCATTAAGCTTCTCTTTGGGCGCCGTTCCTGACCCTGTGGCAATTAGAGCTCATTGTTTAATGACGTACAACTTGCGAGAGGCTGTCTCTTCCCTCTATTTGTAAGAAGACGAAGCTCCGCCATGATGTATTTCAATTAAAAAACTTTCAATGTACGAGTCCTATCAGAGGATTTACTCTCTTTTCCTTACTTTGCTGATTATTTTATTCTGAGATCTGATTAACGGCCGAGTCAAACTTGGAGAAATAAACTTAAAAACGAATCTAACTTCCGTGTGATGATAGTTACATGTTTATATTTTGTTGTTTTTTTCTCTATTATTGTTGACAAGGGATGTAAAACCAGTTTACTGCAAATTTGATTCTTGGAACGATCCGGTGTTCCTTTTAAAGCGGAATGCAAACAGAACTCCAAACTCGTATCGATAATTTGATATCAAATGATTGTAATTTCAAACTATGATGAGCTGTCTGCATCAAACTATGGTATATACCACCATACCAAACTGTGGTATGTACCGACGTTACAACAACGAGCATTGCCACACGGTCAGGACATTCGCAACTGCACCTTATCTCACCAAGGGATTCTACCTGCTTTCTGTTTACTGAATTTAAATTCCTTATAGACTGCCGTCAAGTTATGAAGGCCAGAGTTCGCCTGAGAAATGGAGAGCTGGATAGTTTAGAATTGCCTCTGCATAATCCTTATTTGTTGTGATCAATACCTAGAAGACACTAATGAAAATATTTCAGTTCAAAGCCTATATATTTATTTGGAATTTATCATGTATAATACGTCTATCCAGTTTTGAATTTTATGGCTGTGATTTTGTAGAGCATATTTTTGTTTCTCGTATTCACGATCCGCTTTCATCACCGAGAAAATTTTTGCTAAAATTCTTAGAAGCCTGACTCGATTGAACGCATCGAACACGCTAGGATGACTTATACGAGACTTTTCAGACCATCATAGCACTTGACCTTCAACAGCACCTGACTTAATCAATTCCAATAACTGATCAGCTGCGAACTCTCCATCTCAATAGATGTCGATAGCATCCCAGGGAGTATTGGCTAGAAATGATTACCGCCTTTTATAATACCTGTAGACTGATTCCTGGAGCACCTCTCGTTTCTTCCTGCATGGCACACACCTGGTCCCGCATGATTTACTTCTCAATCTTTTTACTTCTTTACTTCTCATTTATAACGATTGCTTGAAAACAACCAAACATGCCTATCAGCTTCTCCCTTAAGGCCATGCTGCGCTGTTAGTTTTTCTCTCTCTGAAGTAACAATTTGCACTTCTCATAGTTCTGGTCTTCTGACTTTTTTATCACTCGTTTGAATAACAATGTTTTCGTGTATAAATCGTTACTGCGTTGCTTTATAGCTTTACAAAAGCGCCGTGTTTTTCTTTTTCTTGACGTGACTTAGTTTAAAATTTTTCGAGCTTTGCAATCTTCATCCTATATGCTCTTATTTACGTCGTCATTTCTCATTGATCTCATTAATTCTGCACCTTTTCCGGAGGAAAAAAATGGCTTTTTGGTCTTTAGATTTGGGAGTTAACCCTCTTGGAGCTTTTGATTTCAATGCATTGTGCATGGTTAGTTTGGTATTAATATTTATATATAACTAACTCTGTTGTCGCTATTTACTTGATGGTTTGCTGTAAAGATGGTTCCGTTTCGAGAAAATAAGACGAGTGAGAGACGATTATTTCTACGTCACTAAGCTTTTTAGCTTTTTTAGCTATGCATAATTTTTTATTGTTATCACTCCAGCGGTTACATACTTATTAATTCTGTAGCAAATTAGTGATTGCATTTTGTTAGCCAAGTCGTGATTCTGAGGCGGGTACTGGATGCAGCGTATAGCATGACGGATCTTATTTGTGTATTGTGGCATGATTGTGGGCCTGTAGCAGGCATGAAGTATTGTGCACGTTCTTAATCGAGAACTTTGGAAAACCTATTTTGTACATTAACTGCTGTCCTGCGGGCAATAATTCTATCAATGGTAAGTCCACTTTACCGCGTAGCTTCTAGTCAACTGCGCTTCTCTCCGCTATAGTCCAGGGCCTATACTTTCAAAAAAAGTTAAGAGATCGTAAGTTCATCAGCCAATCATTGACGGCCTTTCGAGCCAAATCCACCAATCAGAGACAAGAAAATAGAGCGCAAGTACTTACGTTAACTTTTTTTAGGTTTTGAAAGTATGGCCCCAGTTGAGCCTGGGAAGCTTACGTTCAACGATACGCGAGGTCTGCGACGTTAAAATTTGATTATCATATTTCACTCCTAATGCACAGTATTGACCCTAGAAATGTAAAGAGCTGATCGTCGAGAATGACTTTCCATTTTTGATTTTAATTTTTCAACAATGACTGGATCATAATACGATTAATGTCCGTTACGATAATAAGGTGAGTTTTGCGAGGTATGGTGCAATGGTCGAGGTGTTCGTATTTCGTGGGCGTTGGTGTGTGGGATATGGTCGGGCATATTGCCTCGTTATGGGGCATGCTGGCTGCGGGAACCTCGTGATTGTTTTCTTCTAACAATTAAAAAGGAAAAAAACAATAAAATTTATGCATATCTGAGATCTTCGATTGACCGGGATGCCTTTGAAGAAGAGTAAAATCTAAGTGGCGTAAGTTTTCTCACGTCCATCTGATTTCACTCAACGGAACACTTAGAAACGATACAAGAGTTTATGTTGGTCTGCGTTCTCTCGGGTGAAACTGTGTGCAAGAAGCTGTGTTTATTGGGGTTACATAGGACGGGGCGCTCTGTCATTTTTAAGGTTGGTTTGTCACCGCCCAAAAACATAATCTTCGGTTTGAGCTCATGGACTTGATCTCGCTTTTCTATATAATGCTTCACAAGCTCTTCAAAATTTGCTTACATTAATAATTCTACTCAAAGAAGCTCTTCAAACGCTTTATGTATGGCTGGAAACGACCAATTCACGTTTTAAACGATATAATTGAACCTTGACACAAGTTTCGTTTCACTTGAAATTCATACTTTTTGCTTGCTAATTAATATCCCCTTGTAAAATCATCCTGTACAAATGAATTAAAAATTGATGTGTGCCATGCGGGAACGTGAGGTGTAGGCAAAGTCAATATTTTGCTTTCTCCTCTTTTCTTTTGATCTTTCACTTCATAAGGCAGGCACAACACTGTCCATTTTGAACTGGTCGGTTTTTTGGTAAGCTAAGATTTTGAAGGGATCATTTGCCGCAAAAGAATCGGTCATTTTAACATTTATTTTGCATACTTCAATGTATCAAACACAATGTCCCATAACGTAACTAACCAGGAAAGCTTGCCACTCCCGTTATTCTGAAGAACTCGTGCGTTGCGTGCGAAACGTAGTATTGTCTCGAGCGCGGCTCGAACTGTGGCTATATTTTTTTTCAACCTCTGAGGTTGAAGAGAAAGCTTTTTTCCTGGAAGATGCAGACTGTGAAAGGAGGACGAATTTCTTTAGAGTCTCGTACAAATTTCCTTTTGCCATAAAAAGGGAGTCATGGAATCCAAAAATATGGAAGCAGCACGTTGGGTATTAAAGATAATGCCATGCTGTAGGAGAGTGCTGATGATGGGAAGAAGTACGGTGCTGCCGTGCTGAAGGTTCTGTGTGCTGACGGTGCAATGGGTGTATGGAGCACCGTGCTGTTGTGGTGGCTCGCACTCGTTCTTCTGCTCTCGCTCACCGAGTGGTCGATAGACGCGTGGCCTTCCTGTCTACATCTTCTGTAGGTAAGGCTGGGTCAGCAAACGCGTAACATAATACGCTGGTTCTTCTTTATAGACGCATGGCCTTCCTGTCTACAGCTTCTGTAGGTAAGGCTGGGTCAACCAACGCGTAACATAATACGCTGGTTCTTCTTTATAGACGCATGGCCTTCCTGTCTACAGCTTCCGTAGGTAAGACTGGGTCAGCAAACGCGGCATGTGAGACGGAGTAGCACTGCATATGTACGACGATGGTGAGACTAACTCGCGTAACCCGACACTGGGAGGGTTTTCATTCGTTATCATCGTTATACGGTTATTGAAAGTCCTTCAACCATGTCAAGTTACCCTTGATACCCTTAAGTGATAGTTAAGGGTATTCAAACGAGTTACTCAGTCTAACCAACAAATAGAACAATTTAAGGTATGCCAAGAAAAGTATGGTTAATTCTAGCGAACTTTTGTCCACCACATGACGGTGTTAAAATAAAACCTGGCACAATGTTCCCTTAAATGGATAGACGAAGTAAAACTACACTTTTAATTACTCGCTGAAAACGTTACCCCAAGCTGAGTGTTTAAGAAACCTCCGTTGAGCAGTCGAGTATTTGAAGTTGAAACTTACTCCGATGATGGTTGAACAAGTGCAAGCAACGCTCGTGTAAACGTTCTGCTAAAATTTTGCACTGTAAATCTGCACTGTATTTAGAGCAACACACACGTGACTAACCAAATCTAATAAGCTCTTCCTTTATTAGTTCTAATCTAAATTCTAAAATCTAAATAAATAATTAATCTAAAGCATGAAAATTAGAAATGTAATTTTAGTGAATTTAGTGTTTACTCGTGCAGATTTTCTCGGTTGCACAGTTGTTAACATAAACAGTAATGTTAATGCTGTGAATGCCAAGTTTCCTTCTGATTGAAATATCAAGCTTGCTTAGCATGTATACCGGTTGCACCTCAATGCAATGCACTGTTATTCATATTGATATTTACCGTTAGTTACGTTGTATAATACCTCGATATTTTTCGTTTCTGAGTTTTACGTTTTAGAAAAATCTAGGTGTTGTTCTAGTCGATGATTTTTTAAGTACTTATACGTATTATATTTTTTACCTACTTATGAAAATATGCATTTCTTCATTTGTTAATCTTGCAATGATTTCAGATTTCGCTCGTCTGTATGATCGGTTTAAGCTGAATTTTGATTGAGAACTGTAGTTTTTTTACTGCCATCACTAGTTGTGAGAGAGACTCGTTATTATCTTCCGACCTCTCCTTGGCTCTCTGTCTTCCTTTTCTCATTACCATTACGTGTATATATTCTATTAGTCCCATGTCTCCTTGAGTTTCCTCGCATACTAAAACATACCAAATGAAAATGACTTCTTTTCTTATTTTTGGCTTAACTTAATCTTTCAAATTTCTTCGTACAACATGTGTTCTTTATGAGACGGGAGTTTAAGAGTGATCCATGGCCAAGGAAGGTTTGAAGTTATTAACATGCATGCTTAATTTTTTCGCAATCGAACTTTTCATAATGCCTGGTTCACACTACACGTCAGTACTACAGACATGGAGAAGCTACTGGTCCTTGTATTATCGGATGTCCAGTAACTGACTGAACACGAGCTTTCTTATACGAAAGATCCAGTATTTTCGTCATTCTGTAGTGCTGATGAGTAGTGTTGGTGAGGCTACAAATGTGTGAACGGGTGCATGGGTGACCAGGTAACCGGGTGTCTTTGGGGAGGTTCATCCCGTGAGTGCTGCATCACCCGACCACGCTCTTCTGGGTGGGCTTCCACGGGTGACGTCTCTTTGAGATCAGCCACTTCGACCCACAGCTGTCGCTCAACTAGGAATAACCTCTACCGCTTCTCAGTCATTGCCAGCGATGACATTGCTGTTACCGACAAGCCCCTAAAACTTGACCGTGGACTGACTTTATCATGCGAACGTGATGATAGAATTTTCTGGCAATTGGAGGCCGGGTACTTGTTTTCGTGTGTACCTCGTATTGATCTAAGGAGGACTAAACAGAAGGCTTCTTCAGCTCGGCATAAGGGGATTGTTTCAGGTCCCCACAAAACTCCCGATTCTGTAACGTGTCGTGNTACTCGTAGGACTTACTCTGTGTCTAAGCTGTGTCTCCCAAGATCTTCATCTTCTCAAATCAATAATCAAGAAGAACGGCTTATCCGTACGTCGTCGTGTAGAGTAATAACTGATCAAGTTCCTAACCAGAAAAACTTAACTGATGATATAATAAATTCTACCTCGCCAAAACTGAACGTAAACCGATCTGATGGTCGCAGTTTCCGAGCTCTTGTGCGCGCTGCAAAGCCCTCCAAAATTCCTCTTCCCCTGCGCATTAAACCTGGGCGAGTTCCTGGCGTATCATCGCCCAGCGCGTGCATAGTTGGGAACTGTATTTCTGCTAATCATAATCCGGTGTCTGAAGTTAAGCAAAAATCCACTGATCAAAATAATGCGAGTAATAATACAAGTGTCGTAAGACGTAAAGACGATGTCACTACGCTCAATTCGAATAGGCTTTGTCTCAATATTAGAACATCCGCAGTTCGTTACTCAGGAACCATCGCCAATACGCTTAGCAATGCCACCTCGAATAATTGTGTATACGCACGTGAAGTAAACAATAACGCTCTCTCAAAAAAATGTCTAGTGATTTCCCAGACTACTTCTCTAGTTTGTAAAATTCCCAGTCCGAGGAGCTTGTTCTGCAGAAGTCGAACCTCAGGCTCTCTAATGGATGACAAGAAAAAGACTATAAAGACTCAACAGTGCGGTTTCTTTGGCTTCAAAGAAAAGATAAGTCTCAGACTACAAAAAACTCCCAATCACTTTAGTCAACTCTCATCACCCAGAACTCCCTCGGTCGTGTATAATAGTCATCGGGCATCTGCTAAAATCGAATTCCACAAAAGTCAACGCGCTCCTTTGTCATCGTCAGGTTGGCATCTCTTTCATAAAGACTTGAACTCCGCTCTGAGCGTCCCTCACGGCGACGTCTCGGATGCCTAGTCCTTTTACTCTTAAGTGCTCCTTGAATGAATTTCAAGTTATTTAGAGCTCAACTATCAATGGAAAATGTTGAAATCAGGTGTTCACGATTCAAAAAATCCTTTTCATAATTTGAACTTCATAGTTCCTTCATAAAATCGATAGGGGCTGTTAAAATATCAACTCTTTGTGGGTAATCTACGTGTGTCTTTCACTTGTGAGTTGTCATTGATTTTAATCTCTTAATTTTGACTGATATTATAGAGGCAGTGCTAAGTTAGTCTAATTAGAATAATATTCAGTCAAGTATTTTGACATGTCAATTTAACAAACTCGTGGAAGTTTCAATAAGAAGTCACACGTTTTTAGCGTGCCAATGCTATTTGGAGTGAATTGTGGAGTGTTTCGATTCATTCCGAATGTTTCACTCCATTTGGAGTGTTTATTTTCACGAATACTCGTAATTGCATTTTGATTTATGTTCTTCATATTCGACTTGTGTTCTGTGTGGGATTTTTGACGGATTCGGAAAGTAATATGCTCGCTCTAGACATCGTGGTTTTTATACTTTTTGTTGCTCTATATATGCATTAGACTTTCGTTGTTCAGTTTTTGTGTTCATTAATTATTTTGTATATCATTGTCAGTAATTAATGGTAATGAGCTAATGTTAAAATAAATATATTAAATACTATTCATTCTTCTCCTCTGGCGTGAATCTAAGACATTTTTGTTCTAAATTAAAACCTTCAGTAATGAACGGGGGATTTTATTGAGGTCTGTCAGCTTGTTATTTACCATTAGTCACAAATTCGACTTATATAACAGAGAAATAGCATTAATGGAGTAAGCAACGATTTGATTCGAAAAATCGTCCTCAGAAATTAGAATATTTAGCTAGCAAAACATTTCTTCCGAATGCATTTTTAATATACGTTAATGTTGGCATCAAATTAAGTATCAAGTGTAAATTTTTCCACGTTATCCTGATGGTTGATGAATGCCTCATGGGTCAAAATCAGCAAAAATCACGTCTGGAATAATATAAAGAATTCTAATAATATATTTTTTTGTTTTATCCTCCGTCAGTATTGACTTTTGCCAGCAAAATTATTTGCCGTGTGCATGATTCGAACGATATTTTGAAATTACTGGGTTGCATGTTGGAACCTCTGGTCATATTCTTTTATCATTAATTAGATAACGGATGTAATTATTATAAAACCCAGGTATCCTTTTAACCTTTAACTTCCGTTTTTAATTTCCTAATTCCTTCAAGTTTCTTTCAAATTTTCACGTACTTTAATCTCTGCATGCAATTTTTTTTTCGACTTGTCATTCTGATTCTCTTCCATACTCGTAAATAGACTTGGATGTAATTGCTAAATGATTGTACCTTGATAAACTTGATTCAAGCATGCAGTGGTGCATCATAAGCCTTGTACCCCTCCATCGTAATCTTCACATCATTCATTTGATTGCTGTTCCCTCTTTGCAGACCAGTTTATTCACTAATCGATTGCTTTAGATAACCGACAGCCTACTTATCTGGTGTAGAATTAATCGACATGACGTACAATCAAACCACATGATGCACAACTACTTGACCTTCTGATGACTGAACTATACTTGGTTACTGACTCACTCACCAGTATACGAACACAATAATGATTTTTTTTTTATTAACGACTCGGCCGTTTATTGTTGCGTGAAAACTTCAATCTTGAATGATCAGGTAATAAATTTCGTATTATTTTGGCCTTCATGTGTCATTTTTTTGTTGCGATCAGGTGTTGAAATTCGAAATTCAGGTCAATAATGTGTGCTTATCTGTAGTGAAAGATTAATCGTCATTGGATTGTTTAAAACTCCAGTCAGCCAGTGACATTAAGTCCATTTTTGCTGTCATGAAATGAGGTTAGTTAAAAATTACGCCTTATGCTCGACCGTTACTTCCCACTTGCACGCTCAAACTTTCGACTGCAGACGAGTTAAGTTCTCTACCAATACCATGTGTTATACCCGAGCACTGCTACTCGAAAAAACTATGTTACACGCGTATTTCTTGGTAACCTTTCATCGAGCACTGTTAGTGTACGTTTCGATAGCTATTCCTATTACGATAGCCATGCACTGTATGGGTGGCACTGCTGTATAACAACAGGCGGGGACATCAAGAATTGCATTGCAAGGCCGTGCAGCAGTGACGGCAGCAAGGGACAGCGACGCTGCGTCTGGCAGTCGGTCACTGCCTGCGGTTGCCGCGACGCTGCCGAGCAAAGTGACCGATGCGGTGCGAGCTGACATGGAGGACCGAGGCACCACGCCCGAGCGAGTCGAGTTCGAGAACTCGCTCGTTGAGCAGGGCAGCGATGAGGAAGATTATCTTTCTGAGGAGGAATGGACCGATCGAAACTTCGGGGCGTCAGCCAACGAACTTGATGACTCGAGCAACGATAGCGACGAGTACTGCGATAGGTTCGTTTACATCTGTTCATAGTTTCCTTTATTGATGACTTACTTTATTGCTAGAAACGGTGAATTTTAGTTTTAATCTGCGGCCCCTTGCTCGAAAAATTTTAAATGCAACATTTTATAGTAATGGTGAACGCTCCAGAGTAATACAACATTCATATATTTAGAAAATTACTATTATGATCTTTGTCTAATTCGATATATTCCCTTAAGAATATTCTTATATCTTTAAAATATTTAGCTACAAAATTTACTGACGATTGATGTTTAGAACTAAATATTTCCTTTGATTCTTGCTGCAGCGAAAGTGGGGATAACGATGAGGAAGAAGGGGAGAAAGAGCTGCGACTGAATCAGACTCCACACCTCCCCAAAACGTGGGTGTTTTATTTCATTGTTTCATTTTATACTTAATATCTAAAATTAATATTTAAGAATTGTCCTATCATTGGATCATTAATTGAAGTCGTAATATGTCATCTAAAGCGTAATTTTTTTTGTTGAAACAAAATCGAACGCCCATGATTTTTTTCGGTGCATGTAAACTTTGTAACTATGCGCTTCTTTTAACCTTTATATCAAAACACCTGTTTATCTTTAAAAATATTTTACTGAAATATAATTTGTAATCGATATTTTACTAAAATGCCAATAATTACTACGGTTATCAGCGACAAGAACGATACATCTCCTCGCTGGAAAGCAGGACGCTACGAGCATCCGTACAGGAGCTGCAAGGGCGACGACCAGCTCGACTCTGACTCTGAGAGCGACTCGGATGAGTACAGCGGCGAGTACGGTGCTGAGGGTCAGTAGAATTGTTCTCTTCTTTGATCAAGCTAAGAATGAGTTTAGAACGTGAGTTAGTTTTTCGTCAGTTATAACGAAGATAAGAGTAAAGACAGGGACGTTATAACGTCAGTTATAACGAAAATAAGAGTAAAGTGGAGTAATATAGACGAGTTCTAAAGCTGATCTTCAGAATTTACGAAGTCTACATATCCATTGACAGTCATATTCTTTCACTGCTATTAACTCGTCTGTGCTTTAGTTTACCTATACCACCGAACCCTGTACAGTGGTTTTTCCTTTAAATTTGCAGCCTTTAAATTCTCTGAAAGTAATTCAATGAAGTTGATGTTAACTAACGAAATCCAAAAATTATTTCACGACTTTTGCGACGATTTTTTGCAGGCGACGAGAGCCACACGGCTACAGAAGGCGAGGGTGACAATGATGCCGACGACGATGACGATGGTGAAGAGCTGCGGCTGCAACGAGAGCGTCGTAAGCAAGAGATACGACACATGGCACCTCCCAAACGCGCTGATACTTCCGATACTGCGTCTGATACCGAGGTGAGGTGAACGCTGGTGCTGGGGTGTGGAGGTTATCGGTTCTGAGGTGAGAGGTTCCTGGTTCTATGATGAGGAGTTTGTGGTTCTAGACTCTAGAGTGAGGGGTGTGTAATGCTCGTGTGAGGGATCTCTGTTGCCGAGATGAGCGACATTTTGTTGCTATACTTCTCAGTGACCGCTTTTGCTATGCTATACTTTAGACTATGTCAGAACTCTTACAAATTAATACATCATATTAATGCGTTTTGCGTTGTAGATTGCACTGGTATCTCATCTTTCGAGTTTCCTTCAAACTACTATAACCAGCAGTTGATTCGTATCTGTCTTTCAGATCGCGAGTGACGACTCTGTTGAAAGTGACACCCAAATAGACACTGACTCTGAGTTCGGTGAAGATGAACAACACAAGTCACGCGGTAGACCTCACCACATCCCCACCATAATAATTGGAGAAGATGATGCGGGTGCTGTTGCGGTAAAGGATTCATCGTCTCCGGCAAAACAAAAACCCACTTTGAAGTCTCAAGAGCGCGTCATTGCAGCAGAAGACAATGGAGCTGAGAAATGCTCAAGCTTAACAAGTCTCTCGGACCTGACTGCGACTGTGGTTCCTTCAGTGAATCCCATGCAGCAGTTGCGGGCCAGGCTTGGACTGCACAGGACAGAGTCCAACGAAGCACTCACCTCCGAACGAAATTTGCTACTGCGACGCAAGTATCTCTTGGGGCAAGGTAGCAGTCTGCCTAAGAAGTCGGTGTCCACTGCTGATTTAGGAAACAGATTCAAGAGCTTCATGGAGAAGATATCCGAAACCCAGAAGATGTTGAATCCTGCTCCTGAGCCGAGTCCTGCAATGCAAGCCTATATTAACTCGGCCTATGTTAAACGTAATGCCCTATCTCCCTCAACCCTTTTACCAGCAACAAATAGCTCACCGACGAACGATAAATCAATCTTTAATCATGCAAAATTGGAGGAGACAGAAATTTCAGCTCAGAGCTTGAAAGAAGATTTGCGTACCAGCCTTACTGACAGTCGCACTGATAGAAGAAACGAATATGATAATGAAAAGAATGTTGAGTTGGAATTTGGGAAGGTCAACGAAGCTGGTATTGACGAGACGGCTGTTGATACCACTAATGATGCTCTTATTATTCGTGAGAGTGAAGACTATGAGCTATCACCTGCAGTTTGCGCTGATCTGAGTGCAGTCTTGTCATGTTCTGAAGACGTAGTAGAAACCGTCAATGAAGGACTCGTTCGACGAGAGTTGCCTGACGATGTAGCGGCTGATGACAGCGCGGTAAGCACCAAATCTCTTCCCAGCGACGTCGATGATCTGTTCGAACAGTTAGCCCGCGATGCTGAAGACGAGCCTGCTAGCTTTTTGAGTCTGACTGCCGCGTTAGAAGGAGACAATAATTCCAATATTTTAAGATTTCAACCAGAGAACGTGTGTGATACAGAATCAGTCACAAATTTGCCTCGGGAACTCCACTTCGAAAATTCCTCTGAACTTTTGGACGATACGAGGGACAATATAGTGGATGATAACACACCAGTTAGTGAGAAATTATGTTCATCTAATGAAGAAAAACTCCGACTTTCCTCAGAAGACGACTCTCATGTAATAAATAAACCAGAGACCTTGCATGAGATGACAATAGCTCCATTGCTGTTAGCCCCTGGACTGCCACGCGTCGCTTCGATGGAAAGTCTAGGAGAGACGGACTCAACTGCTTCTGCAAATTTGCGTTTCTTTGCTGACGGTCTTCCTGCTACTCCTAAAATGCCACCTCCTGTACTGGATGCCAATTCGACATCTTCAGCAGATGCTCGTCCTAATATGTTTACCGAAATTGATGCAATAGATTTCATGGATTTGAACGGCGAGGAAGTAAGTGAAGCCGAAATACTCGAGACGACTTGCCTGCCTTCACAGAAACTGGAGCAAAGTGCCGCATCTGTCAGCATTGCAGAGGAAGAAAATAACGTTGCACATGAAAATTCCGAGTCGAGAGAGCATCCTTGTAGCCATTCAACGAGCAATAATATTTCCAACAAGAAAATATGTAATCTTACAATTGAGTCTGTTTCTGATTCTTCTGCTAGTGAGAATGAGGACTTGCGTGTAACAAAGGAGGAATCCTTGGAAAAATCACCATCTTTAACGTCTTTGTCTCGACGTGCGCTTGATGATCAAACTCTATCAAGTAGACCCACTAAAATTACTTCTCCGGTTTCTAGTGCTGGCATTTCCCCCAATGAACATATTTCAGCTTCAGAGAAAGCAGCTCAAGCGTCGGATCTGGGCAGCAATAAATTGAAATCTCTTGAAACTCCAGAGCCTGCCTCTCCTTCTGAAGAGGAGAAATTTATTTCGGATGTCGTTCCTCCGTCAGATCGTATGTTAGATTTATCGACAAGATCAGCAAGCTCTTGTAGCTCGCCCTACGATGAAGCTCTCGTGTACTCGTCAACTTCGAGCAACAGTGACGCAGTAAAAGCGAGCAGTCCTGCTAAACCATCACCAAATTCTGCAAATGCGTCAAAACTTGATCTAAGGCTCAGCAGTAGCAGCAGTAGCAAAGAAGCTTCCCTCTCTTCGCCTGACTTGGTGAAAAATATAACTTATAACTCGAATCTTGCCTCTTCTAACAATAGTAATTTAGTGTCGCCTGATCGAACTAAGTTGGCTGTATTTTCTAGTAGTAATTCCGAACAGAGGAAAATCATAAGTAATGGCGGAAGCACTTCTACAACTCCTACTAAACGCTATGAAGGATATATTCCGCGTTTTAAAGGACATTTCACTCCTTTTTCTTTTGCCCGTGATACTCTTGATATTAGAAAGGATAATAGACTATCTTCGTCTTTATCGTCTACTGATGACAAAAGTCTACCAACTCGAACATCCGAGTCTAGCGTTCCGGTCTCTCAGAATCAAATTCAAGAGCCGGCTATCTCGGTTTTACAAACGAACCTAGAAACACCGTCAATTGCTAAAACAACTACTGTAATTGAAAATGGTCTTGCTCTACAAAAGCGTGACAAGAATGCCCTGAATGCCAAGAAGAAAGACGGGGATGTGGTGCAGCAGCTTGTTTTGTCACGCATCTCCAGGAAAACTCCCGACAAAACTAACAGGCGCAACTCGCGCACGACTTTTTCTCCATTAAGTTCTAAAGAAGATCTGTTAGACGAAAGTAAAAGTTCTCCTGCTTCCATTAGCACTGTTGGTGAGGGATTGTGTAAGAGCAGCTCTAATGTAGCCGGGCTTCTGAATTCCAACAGTGGTAACGCATCCGATGAGTTCAATAAATCTACAGTTAGCTTAAGAGGAAGTGTCTTGCTAGAGTCATGTCAGAAGAGTACTCCTAAATTATCTCAGTATTCCCCCAGGGATTCAAGGCTTGGAGTTAGAAGTCGCGCCAACACCGTTGGGTCTTTTTCAAGAGAACATAAGGCTGTGTCTATGAGTAACTTGCCTGCCACTCCTCTTACTCACCCCCATCAGTTTGAAAATGTAACCAATTTTTCGCCATCGCCTTTCTGCGTTACCCCAGTATCCAGTGACGATCAAGTTTCCGCTACTGGTACGTCCATCACTTCATCGCCAGCAACCATCATTTCGCCGGCCATTTCCGCTACTCCTGTTAGTGCGACCATCTTAGGGCTGGATCTGGAACGAAGCCAGGCTCGAGGAAAAGCAAGAGATTTAGCTAAAACTAGATCAGATCTTGACCTAGTCTCGAGCCCGCTTAACATACATGCCACTGTGATGTCTCGGCTGCCTGATGCCGAGCTGACTTCTGCGCAGGATGCAAACGTCTCACCTTTGCGGTCTTCACAGAGAAGAACTTCAAGTAAGAGTGTTGTGCCCCAAGAAGGTTCTGAGGAGCTGGCTGTTCTAAGTGACCGCGCCAAGGAAGAGAGAGTTCGCAAGCTACTCGCCGAGCAACGAGCTCGCGATGCCGCTGCTAAGCACAACAGAGAAGGTCGTGACGAAAAAGTCATGGAGAAACTCAAAGAGTTTAGGGTTAAAAAAGATAAAAAAGCTCAAGTCAACAATGATTCAGAAGAATTTCTTTCTACTGCTGCTCTGCAGAAGAACGGGGTCGAGTTTGAACGCCAGCAATCTAAACGACCGTCTATGCTAGACTTGGAGTCCTTGCAAGTTTTTGTGCGGCCTCAGATTGGTGTCGCGTCAGTTGTCCATATAGACAACGGCCTCGGGCCTGAAATGCCTAGAAGCACCGACTCGCGCACTGAAGCCCCTCCGTCTTCGTTACCACCGAGCGCTCAAGTGCAGCACGGACAATATGGGGAACCCAGGCCTTCAGTGCCTTATGGGCACCGCTTCATGTCGGAGTCACCTGCTTCTACAGTATTAACACCGCCTCTTTCCACTTCTACCCCCTTAGCTACGCCACTTTCAACCTCTACCCCACTAGCTACGCCACTTTCAACCTCTTCTCCCCTAGCTACGCCTCTTTCAACCTCTACCCCCGTTGCGAGTTCTTCTCTAGTTTCAGTTCCTGCAGCTACTTGCACTCCTTCCAGCCCTCCTCTGCTCACGCCCTCCCAGATCTCGGCCTCTAAAGCCGCCGCCAGTCAGCACATCAAGCCGTCTTCGGAGCGAAAATCTAAGTCTAAGGACAGGGAGCGGCGACGGAGCCTTATTCAAGTTTTTGCTGGTGAGAAACGCTTGATATCGTTAAAATATCAATAAATTCTCATTTTTTAGTTTATTTTAAAAGGGTTTTAGAACTTTTCAGGGTTTTCAACTTTGTTTCAATGATGCATTCAGTCATTGCACAAGGCTAGAATAATTTTTTTTCTTGATCCGATATTAGTTTTTGTTGATATAATTTTTTTTATTTATAAGTGAGAATGTGGGGATATGTTATATGCCTGAGTTCATTACATGACAATGTTTTTTTTTCAGGAATGTTCAAGTCAAGTACCAACGGCAGCCCGGATGACCGACGTGCCTCTGGAGGGGAGTCGTCCTCGAGCGTGTCGCCACCTTCCCTCACGGTGCCCAAGAGTCCCGCCACTGCCGTCAGGGATAAACTTGCCAAGCTCAGACTGCCAAAGTCTAAAGAGGCTAAGGTGAAGACAGGAATTGAGCGTCAAATGTGACTATAATTGAGGCATGCTTCCAAACATGCGTTTGAGTCATAAAGTAGTCTCGTAGTAAAAGTGGTAGCTTCTCCTAATTTCTGGATAACATCTTTCAAGCTCATTATAATTTAATAATGATGAATACTTCAGTGCGATATTGCCTGCTCCGAAGCTCACGCTACCCTCCTGAATTAATAACATATATTTGCACACTAAATCAATTTTTTTTTGTCACTGTTGTGTTTGAATTTTTATCACAACCTGACAATTTACCTTACTCCCAGGCTGCGAAGAAGAGGTCCAATAGCAGCGAGATTCTGGACGAGTCCGTGGATCCCCCTGATGCTCGCCTAGCGTTCTCCCTGCCTACGTCTCCCGCCCACCACGCCTCCAGTCCGCCATCAGGACCTGCCACCAGCAGCAGCGGTGGCGTCAGACATGGACACCTGCAGCCTTCCTTCGCGCTCTCTACACCGCCGCATGCTTCAGGTGACTTCTGAAATTCTGAAAGAAACGAATTCTTGGTTAAAACATTCAAAATTCGTGTTTTGCGCTTCAGATTTTCAGGCAATTTGTTGTTATGATAGATTCTTTTCTGTGGAATTTTCTTTCCCACTAAGCTACGCAAGTAAAGTCCTTAATTAGTATGTATTCGATTCTAACGAAATTACCCATTTGTTATTGAAGAAATTATAGTGTAACATTGTTTAATCATTTATAGTGAATCATTCAGTTATTTTAATTCGTTTCTGTCACGTCATGTTCCGTGTTTAAAATAGGTCAATCAGGAATTTAAAAGTAAAGAAAATAGCCAAAAAGTTCACCATTTCTTATAAGCGAAAACGTTTCGGAGTCCCAGCTCCATCGTCAGTTCAAAACCTAGAACACAGGTACAAACAATTAGTAGCCTAAAATTCATATTCAAACAATTCACCTAAACTTGAGGACATTAGAACTAAAATCGAAGATAACAGAAATAAAAATGAGATAACATGTAGAGAGGGTACTATCTATTTACAATTTGACGATAGGAATCGTGTTTATTGTTCTTTTCCTTACTTTGGCCCCGCATCTGAGATGATGGCAAAGGAGTTGAAAGATCTATTCTCTAAATATCTCCCGAATGTAAATCTTAATGTATTGCTAGTGAACAATTTTAAAATTAGCTCGTTTTTCAAGTACAAAGATCCTCTCCCTGTTCTTATGCGATCATCCCTAGTTTATCAATATAGTTGTGCGCAGTGTTAATTACGAGGGGCATCCGGAAAGTAGTACCCGTTTGGGAATTGAGTAGTACCCGTTTGGGAATTGAACAAAAGGATGTAAATATTAACAAATTTGAACATGTTCATTGAAAAGAACATGTATTGCACTACTTCTCTACATAATCTCCGGATAAATTTAAGCATTTGTCGTATCGTGTCACGAGTTTTTGTATACCAGTGTCATATTCCTCCGCCGCCAGTGTATTGAGATGCGCAGTCTCGTGTTCTTTCAGTTCTTTGTCATTTTGAAACTTTGTCCCTGCCACGAAGTCCTTGTGCGTGTCCCTGATCGTGAGTTTCGTAAACAGATGAAAATTTGAAGAAGCCAAGTCCAGACTGTAGGGCGGATAGTCGAAAATTTCCCACTTGAATTTTTGGAGAAGTTGTTGTGTTATCTGAGCCGTATGCGGCCTGGCATTATCGTGCAGGAGAATGACGCCAGTAGACAACAGACCTCGCCGTCGATTTTGAATTGCCCGCCGTAATTTTTTTTAATGTTGCACGATATGCATTGGCATTGATTGTGTCTTGACGAGTCATGAAATCGATGAGCAGTACACCTTGCCGATCCCAGAAACACTGGCGGCGCAGGCTTATGACACTGGTGTACAAAAACTCGTGACACGATACGACAAATGCTTAAATATGTCCGGAGATAATGTGGAGAAGTAGTGTAATGCATGTTCTTTTCAATGAACATGTTAAAATTTGTTGAAATTTACTTCCTTTTGTTCAATTCCCAAACGGGTACTACTCAATTCCCTAACGGGTACTACTTTCCGGATGCCCCTCGTATGTGTGGACTATACGTAACACTTCGGCAATTCATACTTAGTTCTTGGCCTAGAATTATTGATGCGTTCACTAAAGTTAATAATATTATTCCCTTTTTATTATGGGATGGTGATGGATTTGTTTAATGTTTTATTCTACTACAGTAAGCACTTTGCCAAAAACAATGCGAGATAGTTTAATAATATTAAACCTGCTGCCTATTATACGGAATTTGTCGTGTCGTATCCGGAGCTAGGTTTTGCTGTTTCGTCAAAACGAAAAATTCTAACAGGATTTTTTTAAGTTTCCGTTGAGTAAGATATTGCTACAAACAATAAATGTTGACATCTTTTTACTGTAAGCCGCGCTCTTGTATCACTTTTTCGCATTCAGTTAAGTGCTTGGAATTTGTTCTTGATTAGAAGTACGACTTAAGTTCTCTGTTATACATTTATTTGCATGTCACTTAGATCCTTATCCGCATGCACAAGATTGACCTGAAGATCACACCGCCCATCGTGACTATCTATTCTCGTGAATAACTTATATATGAAAACCCAAATCTATTTCTAGTTTTCTATCCCTGTGCACCTAATTCTATTTTATGTTGCTATATATACGTGGGCACCACTTTTGTTATTCCTATACCTGAGCAGTAAATTTTATTTGTAAAGCAATAGTATCTTCTTTTTTTTTCTGGTGTGGTTTTAGGAATTATGGTGTTGTTCTTGAGGGTTTTTTATTTTAAGTTTGTTTTTGTAGATATTCTGTTGGTTTGAGTGAGGTTCGACTTTTATATAGTTCACTGCACGTTGTTTATCTTACCAGACTCCTTTGAGACAAGACTCGATATAATTTTGCTAAAGGGAACTAAGGTGGGTGATGGTATACCAAGCTAATATTGTTTTAATAAACCAGAAAATATTTATTGGCTTTATAATTTGCTGCTTTATCTTTGTATTTACTATTGAATTAGTATCTTATATCTTTTTATGGCACCCAATGGTTGCTTTCAGCTTTAAGTGTGCACAATTGTTTTATATGTGTCTGTTCTATATTGGTTTGTATTGTGGCTCTCTCTGTTCCTTTCGTCAGATTTTGAATGTGCTTCGTGTTATGTTTTTTGTTATATCACTACTGCTCAAATCTGTGTGCTTTCAAGGGAAGTTTCCGTTTTCCCAATGCTTTTGCTTGTTAAACACACTTACATTGCTTGCTTGGCCACTCCGTCTAAACTCTTAAACTCTATCTTTATTATTTTGTTTAATTTTGTTTGGGCAGTAGAGCAATGGAGTTAGTCGGAGATCGAAGTTTACCAAGGAGAAGTTTACCTGTAGGAGTCGTCAAAACGTTGACGGCTAACTTTGAAAACTATGCCATCGGGGCAAGCAGCGACCACATTTCAAAGCCACACTGGAGACGTCAATCATTTCTTGACGATTCTTCATGTAACTCAGCCAACGATACTGCGGTTCGCAAACAATCCAGACGAGCGTGTGGACGTACATTACAGAGAAGTGCCAGTCTGTACTCGCCAGTGGCTTCTCATTGTGTAGTACGTAGTATACAAAGAGATCCAGCGCCATCGTTTGAATCGTGTGCCACCGCTCCTAGGTCGGAGATTCAGGCATTGTTCATGACTCATCAACATATGAAGACGTCTTCGGCATCTACTTTTTTTACTGCTACAGCCTCTTCGTCTGGCTGCACTAATGCTCCTGTATTGATTCCAAGAAGTTGCGCTCACGAAGTCCCTCGCTTGATGGCAACTAGACCTGCGAATGATGTTTGTGATGGGAAAACGTCTTCTGGTGCTGGAATTTCTCATTTACCAGTTGATGATATCACGGCGGTTGATATTAGTACCGAAATGCCCGGCGAGTCGAATTTCTCTGCCGAAAATAAAAGGCCTGAATTTTCACGCTATGACTGTGATGTCAATTATTATGATCTCCGGAACCGCATCTCAAACTCTACAGCGCTGGCGGTGCTCCGCAGGGAAAGTGCTGAAGAACCGGACATTTTTGACGAGAAATCTGTAAATGATGTTGTTTCAAGTCAAGCTCATCGCCATTGCGATGCAGTTTCCAAAAAGCCAATAGTCAAAAGTGGTCGCTTAAAAGGTCAAAGCCAATCACCGTGGTCTTGTTTGTACTCATGTTTAGGAGGTGGACCAGATTCGTGGATGGTATAGGAAATGACATGGCTTTGTTTCGGGAATCATGATACTAGATTATTAAGTTTCATCACACAGGGACATGACTGTTTTGTGCTTTGCATGAAAATAAAATCTCTCAATATGAGCATTTGTGTTGTTACTTTTTTGCACTAATTTAAGTTATCGTTGGTGATAGAATAAAAGAATGTTCTTGAAGTCTATTGGCTGACGTTCCCTCTATTCTTAAATGTTGTGGCTTCGCCGATCAATTAGTTGGATTGAACGGCCGTGTCTCTTCAATAACATAGGTTCGGAAAAGACATAAAAGGTGAGATAATTTTTTGTGATATTAATATAATTATCTCATAAAATACAGTTACTATCTCTATTTGTTTCTTCACAACATTTATTAATAATAGATAGGATGCGAATTTATACTGACGAGGATATGTTCTACTTCTTACTGATGAATTTGTTTGATCTAACACTCAAGTGTCAATGATTTGTTTTGACACTTCGTTTTTAAAATCTCGCTGGATTTAAGTTGGACTCCTGTAGCGATCTATTTTGAACTTAAATTATTGGTTTTAGTGTTTTTTGAAGAAAGCTTTGCTCTTTCTTAATCAATTTAATTTTAGCTCGATTGACTTGAAGGAAATGATGATCCTCACGATGTCTGCTTCTCATAAATACATTGTCTATGGAAGACGTTGAGCTTGATTGCTGGTGTTAAGTTAAATTTAATAACGTGAATTCCGTTTTATCAATAATATTAACTTGACGTGATATTTATTACTCGGGTTTCTACTATGCTTTTCAGTTTCTTTTATTTCACGGAATTTATTTAAGTTTTATTGAGGCTTACTTATTGTGTGCGAGCGAATAGATACTTGATAATCCCTTCTTGTGACTCAGAACAATGCTAAATCCTTGCGAGTTTCATGTATTTCCTATATTTCATTTATATCTGACGAACTGGAAAAAATCCGAAACGTGCGAACTTGCTGAAGACTCAACAATTAATAATGATAATAATCCGTAACGAAAGTGACTGAAATCCGTAACAATAGATTTCTGACTAGTCTTACTAAGAACTTCTATGACTGCCTCTGATAAGATGACGATCGTTATGAACAAGTTCTACGCTATCATTCAAGAAGCTCGGTCAATATACTGTTCTCGTGACCGACAAGCAGATGATCGTGTTCAGCACGACCAATATACTGTTCCTAGAAGCACTAAGCAGATAATCGTAATCAACACGATAAAAATACCATTCCCAGAGCTATCGTGATGTGGACTCGCATTAGCACTCCGCTGTCAAATAATTCTTGACAGATAATTTGCTTTGGCTAGCTATTCCCCAGGGTGAGTATTGGAATATAATGATAGCTTCTTTTTTTATAAATTTTCATTGTGCAAGAAGATTGATTTTATTATATTCATTTCACCCTAGCAAGCCGCTAGCTAGCTCACGCCATTCTATTCTTCTGGAGTTGTTCCAGATTATGCTTCAACTGCCTTCATTGATTTTCATTCAGCCTCATCATTAGGCGTCCATAAAGTTTACTCTCAACAATTTTATTATGTAACATCCTACATTTTGCCCGAATGTTTATCAAGGGTAAAGTTACTTAAAAAGCAATCTAAATTCCATATCGCGTTATGGAAACAACTAGCAATAATGGGAAATTACTAATATTGATTTATGAAGAAGAATAATACGTGACGATGTATGTGCAGGGTGCGGCAGGCACAGGAGATACAGCGGCAGCTGCGGGAATGCGAGGCCCGCACCAGAGAGCTTGAGCACCGAGGAGCTGTGGTGGAACGCAGCCTCAGGGGCGAGACTGTGCGTACCAAGCAGACATTTTAACATGCTTACGTTTAATATCACTTTTTTATACCTGGTATGGATTTATACCATATGGTATATAAATTCCAGAAGTTTTGATAATTTCATATTGATATTAGTTACATAATTTGTTTATAGTGGCAGTGGCTGTTAAAAAACAATATGAATAGTGTCAAGAAAGGCTATATGTGAAGGTTTTGTTTGAAGGGCGGTGAGGTGGGGGACGAGTCAGAGCTCATGAGCGAGTGGTTCAGTCTAGTGCACGAGAAGACAGGTCTGGCGCGCTGGGAACAAGAGCTTAGCATACGCGCCCGACAACTCGAACTGGAGGACAGAGATGCCAGGCTGCAGCAGCGAACTGCTGTGCCTGGTGAGACGTAGCAAATAATGCTGATAAACTGCTAGTTTAAAATATAAGTCTTCATGAATTTTCGTATATTGTTTGTGGAAGGAGGCAGTGGACAGTTTGCTCTATAATTTTTCTGTTATGTCGTACTCATTACAAATGAAGCTGTGTTTTTCAACTGATCATATAGTTTTATTTAAAACTCTTTCTGAATTCTTTTACTTGGAAATGAAGATTGTATATATTGAGCCAGGGAATAACTTATAAGTAATTTATAATTGGTTATTTATGATAACGTTTCGAGGATCGTAACACATTAATGAAGTGTTATACACGTGCAGGTTTCGACCCGAAGCTGTTGGAGGAGCTGACTTCAGTTCGGGAGCAGAGGGACCATCTGAGAGCCATGCTTGAGCAGGACCGACTTAGGTAAGCAATTCGCTCACAGCTTAGGTGCAGCAAATTTCAAATTTACCTTTGCCTTCTTCTCTTGATCAGTTAAAGCTGAGCATTTCTATCTCCGTAAAAAATAAGTATCCTGATGTTGTGAAACCCAAGTCATGTGTGTTGTTCGTGATTAAAACCGCGCGCGAGGTCAAGTGGTATCACGGAATTTTAGTGTATATTTACTTCAAGTAAATTGACCTCTTTCAAGGCTTTTCCTCTCTCGTCTATCTGTGGTCAGGAGCTCTTAGTAATTGTGCGTTACTTGAGGCGTTTGTTCTAGAGAGCTCACACGACTGCGGTTTTCGGTATTGTGGGATTCGTATGTTATTCTGGCAAGATTATTGCACTTCCCTGAGCCGACTTCCTCCTCTAGCTATTTGTGGACGACCCTGTCCATGTCCGCGCTCAAGCCACGTCTACAAATTATCTTCCCATTCAGGAAATTGAAAGCGTTATTAGTGGATTCAGTCTGTGCGCTCAATGCTTTAATTACAAGCATGTAACGCTTGACCAGATTACAAGTCTGAAACACTTAAGAATAATGACTCTGCGTAAATGAGAGTTGGACCTATTGCGCGAAGTAGATATCGATTTTCTTAAGCGCTAGAAAACCTACTACTAGGACCTAAGTTTCGTGCAAACGACCTCTTGTGTCTTCCTTTCCATTATAATTCGCTTGCTCCTTCGTTTTTTCAATTCTCAGAGATTCCATCTTGATTATTAGTTAAATTCAGCGGCATGGGCGTTGAGACCTTCCTCTTCTTTTGAGGGACGAATGAATGTTTTAATTTGTGAGTTGCGGTGCCAGCTTCATGCCTGTTGCCATAATAAACCATCTTACTATATAACTGATTAATTTAATGAATTATTCAAATTTTTGTGCAGATACATCGAAGAGGACCGTGACATTGAAACTGTGATGATAAGGAAAGGACTCCAGGTACCAGTAAGACGAGAAACCGGCGTATGATGTCGCTGAGGAACGTTGCCCCGCCACTTATTCTTAGATCCAGAGTTACCAGTACGTCTTTTTTCATTTTAGCAACTCTTAATTGATCTACAAGGAAGAAGGAATTTGCAAAGGCTCCCAATTTAAATTTCATTCTAGGCGAAATATTTCAACTAACTGTGTCTATTTTGCATGCCCGCCTTGCGGAAGATTTTCTTAAAGCTAATCCAGCTCGTCTCACAGTGATCTTTTAACACCTCACATTATCTAGTACTATTTATTTCGAAAAATTGTACTCCTGTTCTATTGCGAGTGTTTAATTTTGCATATAACTGTACTGAACTTGAATATCCTGTAACCCTGGCCCAGTTTTTAGAACAGTTCAACCTAGAAATGATTGAGACATCTCTCGCACTCTTACTCTAAACTTTACAGGGTCGATTTCAATACTTCCACCTATTTATATGAAACCGCTTCTAATTGTTCGAGTTTATTCGTCGGAAAAACTCGCTCTATTTTCCTACACGACTTGTGTACGTTGCAACTAAATCAAGTGTTTTAAATAGCAATTCATTGTTTTTCATTCTTGCTACGGTGTGGTGTAATGAAAACGCATATAACTCATATTTAACCAATTTGCAATATACTCCGAATGTGCTTGTAATGATGGTGATTACGCTGGGACGTTCTATTCCAAAGAAGTGTCGCCGCTTTATTGTGATATCTTTTAAGTACATTATACTGATCAACGGTTGCCTTTACTTAGCGATGCATGCCGCTGATAAATGATCGTGGCCGCTTAACTTAAAATCTGAGCGCGTTTTTCCTTACCCCTGCAACGCCAGTTAGTAGTTCGTAGTTGCTATAGCAAAATGCGAGTAGGGCATCTTAGTGAAGCAGGCAATCTTACGAGACATTTTTCTTCCAATTCTAGGCCCAGGTTTAATTTTGAATGGAATATCAGTCGACGAGATTGTTTTACTTTTGAAGCTTTAAGTGTGTTTTGATGTTTGGCGCCGTATAGAGGCATTATCTTGCACGATTTGTGTATCGTTAGTCGTTTGATGTTTGGTAGCACTTGTTAAGTTAAGAGATCTTCTCATTATCGACTTCTATTTTTGTCACAAGCTTTGTCTCAACACTCTTCTTTGTACTTTACTTGATCACTAATTATTGTATGTTGTTTTATAAATATTCGTATTAACCTTGTACTGTTGTCTACACATATAACATTGTCGCGATTTTTTCTATCACTTCATCGTATTTTGCGTTTTTGATTAGCCTCAATTATATTTATTCACGTCTTGTCCAACCATCTGTCAAATATTCAAGTCGCAACTCTTTGAATCCAGTTGGTAAACGATACGATGCAATATATATATTCGTAGAATATAAGGATAGATGGGTTTCATTATGCTCAAAGGGCGCCGTGTATTTTTGAAGAGCCGTCTTGATTGTATTATTCATATTAGTATTACTCATACGACGACTAGATAGAGCTTTTTATGCAGTATAGGTAGTTAACTTACCAGTTAAGTTTGCGTGTATTTCTTTTGTATGTAAAATAACAATCGTTATTCACTTTACCTTTTATGATTTTGCTCTGCAATCAAACCCTGTTCGTTTTTCTGCATTATGTGTGTAACTCGTGAAACTACTTACTGGGGTAAAGAGAAACCTTATACTTTATCTGACACTTGAATTGATCTCTTACCAACTCAATCCAAATCGTAATTTACCCTAAACACTACTGTCTTCATCCTGTTATACTCTTTTAAATTTTAATCAAAACTTAGCATTCAAAACTAAGGAAACTAAGGAAACATATTTCACAAAGTCTAAAAAAAGTACTGTGAACTTCTGGTCAAACGTTGAAGTGAAGTGTAATGAATTTACAATGAAAATGTTTCGCTGCGAAGGGAGCACTTTATCTTTATTAAATCCTGTATTCTTTTGTAATTTCTACAAATGATTATAACTTTCTGGTGTTATATACCTACTTATTTTACACTATTGCTCATATTTTTCATGTTTGTCTAATTTATTATGTGGCGTTTTTCTTGGGGTTGTGCAGTTGCATGATGTGTGTAATTTAATGAAAATTGCGATTATTTATCCTAAAAGTTCATATTTAATTAATTAACAAGCGTTAGTGGAATTTTTCTCTTAGTAGAAACTGTGTTCATCTTTCTATGCATGATAAAGTGCAGTCGTGATTGTAGATGAATTAAGATAAGAGTGCGAAGTGCAAAGCGCGTGCAGAGCCTATGATCCGTTGTACTGATGATTGGCAGAGATTAGGTCGAGAAATTCATTGAGTGAAATTATTGAGGCACAAGCCTATATTTATTTTTATTTCCTGTTTTTTTCTGTCATTTTATCATCGTACTATTTATTTTGTTGACAGATTTGCCGCTCGCAAATTTTAAAGTCACGACATCCCATTTGTGATGTACAATTTTAACTTGAAAAATGATTCCAAAATCTGAACAGACTTACGATCTGACATTTATAATACGATCATTTTGCGTCATTTTAAATGTCTGAAATTTTGCATGCAGCATTAATGGGTTCGATGCTATGCTATAGTCCCTTAAAGTTCTTCACAAGCTAGAGGCCTGTCACTTTTTAGATAACACCGCATTAAATTGTTCGTGCAATGATATAAATGATTAAATGTTGTTTCCACTACCAAAGTGAATGAAATGTGATGAGGCACAGTTTATGTTTGCTGTCTTGGGCTATAGCGGTGACACTTAGGCCTAGTTACGCGCTATCGCTGCGTCTCTCGTGAGCAGATTATAGTCTGTCCCACGGTAGCAGACTTTCATCTGCAGCTTTTTCATACATTGTAACATAAACACAATTGTTTCTGATTTTCATTGAACTCGTGCATGATAGTTAATTTTGCACTTGAATAATCGACCTATGAAATGTTTGAATGGTCATCTAGAATCATGTACTACAATTACGTTGAAACCTCTACGTCACAAAAGTTCTGTGTAAAACTATTTTGATAGTGACCAAATTAGGCTCATAGCAATTTTGTGTATCATTCTTTAATTAATAATGATGGAACGAACTTCAAGAAGTGCATTAATAGAGTGATGATACTTTAAGCTAATCGCCTTCTTATGTGTAATGTAAATATGCGCTGATCAAATTAGCGTTATCGAATTAGTTGACGGTGATTCGAAGCAGATAAATGAGCAATTTGTTAGAGTAGAGCCCTTGAACAATGAGTACCATGTTCCATTCCTTGTACTGCTGTTCCAGTCAGCAGAACGGTAGATGCATACAGGGTGTTGATACATGATTGTCGAATTAAGCAAAAATAATTCCAGCGACTAAGGAGTAAAGTTCTGAAGTAGGCACAAATTTATAGGACTGGACTTTTGACTCGTAATCGTGGAGGCAGCTTAAGTCAAGTGTCTCATTTGTTTCCGTGAAATTGGATGTCCTAGCATTGAAGTCTAATTGTCACTAGGATATGGTTTCGCACGATATGGTATCGCGCGTCGGCTAACTTCTTTATTATGTACCGCATTACTCTTTTGAAACTTGTATACGTGTGCCGGAATTCAAATAGGCTGACTGAATGAGCTCCTCCGGTTAATTTATTTTATGGTCATACCAAATGAGAGAATTTAGTTTTATTTACGAGGAACACACTACTGAATTCTTGTTCGACGACGTGTGGTGTAGGTAGCTAAATTTGATGCTTCACCCAGACTACATTTACGTTTAATATTGACCGAACTTTTCTTTGTTCGTATTTCTAAATCTATATAACTTATGTTGTTTTAGTTTGAAACTAGACCTTTGTGTGCTTGATTTCTTAGTCATTTGCTTTACACTTTTCCTTCTCTAGTTTTTTTTTTTCATATACATTCTGGTTCTGTACGGAGACAGTTATGCTTGTTTCTAACTTTTGTTTTTATGGATTCCATTCTATTTATCTCGTCAATCTTAAGTTTAATGCCACTGTTAGAAGTGGGGCTCGCCTATTTTTTTTTTTCTCGACAAATTTAGGTTTCAGTTTATTATTAAGAGATATACAGAAGTGTGTGTTCCATTTACTGTCTATTATATTACTTTGTATGGTGTTTGGAGCTACTTACATTTGAGTTTTTTTTTACAGTGAATACTTTCTTTTCCACAAATTTGATTATTTGTTCGTTCACCTTTACACTGAATCATTTGGTTCAATCTTATCCAAAGTATCTTTGATCGGTGCCCGTTATATAAGCTTGATCGATTTTTTTGTCCGTAAATCCGTCTACAATTTGAATTTCATCACGTGCGCTAGAAGCATAAACTGGTGTGTTAGACGTTATTATTCATATTATAGATTCAAAAAAATATTCTTGCATAGCGCTCTTTACTCCGTAATTCTGGTGCTCATATTAAAACCAGCTATACTGTAAACTTGGTTTCATTTTTCATCTCGCGAGCGTCAAGTCGCAACACGGATCAACCGCTCTCCTGTCACAATGAATGGCAAGATCACGGAATATTTGGTCACACCGAAATGGATGGGAATGTGTTGACACGCACGTGAGAATTTATTACAAAAACTATTTTTGGTTATTACATCATAAATTTATGTTGAGAAAGCGTAGGTCCTCTTTTAAGAAAGAACTGGAAATGGCCCAGAAAATTGAGCATTGACACCGTCGAGATTTTTGTTGCTTCTTTCAATGTTTGAATTGTCAGCTGTAATTCGTTTTCTACTATTAATAAATCAATATATGGGAGCACAATTTTAATATACATATGAAGATGATGGTGAATGTTCAGAATTTAAATTCGATTCCAGTTTAATAATATACGTTTAAAAATTACTTTTTAAAGACAACACTTCTATAGAATCCAGTGTCTTCAATGTTACAGATGTACAATGAATTTCTCATTTTTTTTTCGAATATTACAAAAATTAATTTTTCAATTTTTCAATATATAAAATTTTGTTTCAAAATTATTTATTCTGTCAATAGATTCATGTATTGCCTCCGACTTCGCACACGTGTGTAAATTTTCCGATCAATTGGACAGGTAAAAGTGTGTCAAATATCAATTATAGGATTTGTAGCTGACAAAATTATTTTTTTAATATTGAAAAAAAATTGTATTCCTAAAATTATTTTGTCACTTGATTCGTGCATTGTCTTCAACTTTACGCAAGTGTGCAAAATTTCAGATCGATGGGATAAGTAGAAGTGTATTAAATTTCGATTACAAGATTTGTAGCAGACAGACAAACAAACAAACAAGAAGTGTTCTTTATTCTTTATTCACGCAGGAGCATACAAAAAAATTCATGACAAGAAAATAGCAAAAATTTGGAGAAAAAAATACAAAATGCTTCCATGTGAATGCCCATATAAGCAAAAAAGCTTCACAGGCGACATTAGCGGAATTACAATCGAAGAACAATAACAGGGTGGGGCAGGGTGGCCCAGTGGTTAAAGTTCAGAGTACCAGGATTGGCGCAGAGAGGCGTGGGTTCGATCCCAGCTCTGTGCGCCAGTTTCTGGTCAGAATCGGCGAGGAGGCCAATTGGATAAGACGAAAGGGAACAGAAAAAAAACTAAATTGAAAACGTCCTGATAAAAACTAACCTTTAGTAAAACTGATATAAGAATAACTATCATGGCGACTGAAAATGATATTCAACAAGGCAGTAACAACCCTACCTGAAAAAAATTAAATACAACTAAGACGAAAAGGCGAAACAATGTTGAATTACACCAAATTATTTTTCAAAAATATATTTGATAGAAGGCAATTACCAAAATCTTACAAAACTAATCGGAGTCAAATTAATAACGAGTAAGAATAAAATCGCAGAATTTAGTCTTCAAACTGAATTTAGAACAATTTTAAAATCATCAGGTAATTCATTAAAATATTTCACACAATTAAAAACTGTCCCGTTTCTTTCAATTTCTAACCGAACCGGGGGTAAGTTAAAATGCATGCCCCTGGTGTCATGGGAATGTAGGGGAACAAGATAGGCGAATGCAGAATTAAAAAGACATTCATCGTGGAAGAGTGCCCTATTCATGAATTTTAATTAAAAGCTGAAATTTGTACATATCGTCAAGTTTTAAAATTTTTCGACTGCCTATATAATACAGTAGTACGAGTCAAATGGATATTGTTTTCATCATACCTAACCCGAAATATAGTACGCAACGATTTATTTATTAATGTGATGACCCGTTTTTTAGTTAAAGTTAAAGAGAAATGTTGTAATAACTGGCATTGAACGCGATCGTGTCCATTTGCAGATGTGAATCAATAAACATAAGCTTAATTGACGTATTTTCTGGTGAAAATTTAATTTTTCTAATGTTTTTACGTCGACTTAATCACATCTTATTGAAAAAATTGACATTTGAGGCAAACCTGTTGTTATTAATCCAGAAAATGATCGCGTTTCTGACACAAAAATATACCGTTGTGTGTTTCGTATAGCTACCGTAAATCGGTTAACTTTTCCATGGACAGGAGCCAATTATTTTGAAAGCTCTCACCAAAACACATCTGTCATCAATTAGTTCTGACTGAACAAATTCGTAACGTTTATAAAAGAAATGAAGTTTGCTGACGCCTTAACAACGTTTAAACAGTTTACAGTGTATATTTGTCAATGTCGCGGTGAAAAAAAGTTTAGTATCGATTCATCGAGTATATAGATTATTTGTTACTAAGATGAGCTTTGAAGAATACAAAAACTGTTTGTTTCGCAATGGTGCATCAAAGAACTTTGATGGCCTAGGATCCGCACTTGCCATTGTATACATCAACGCACGTTCATGTATCATTTCTAATAAATAATAATTATATTATCTAAATTCTAAGGGGACGATAGAGCTACTATTGAGTACCGCACCGGGTCTTCTATGATGGAAAGATCAGCCTCAATCATGTTTGGTTGTGGCAGTTGGCTCGGCTTCTACTTAGAAATCCTGGTAAAGCTGAGACGCAGCACGCGTTTAAAGTTTCAGTTCGATAAATTTATTCGGGATCTTGAAGTAGCACCTCAAAAGTAGCACTTTAAATGGCTGCTCTTGTATCTAGAGCTCACGTCATCAGTTATGGTTCAATCATTGTTGATCCTCATCTTCGGAGTTTCACAATTGGACGATTATAAATAGCTGCGGTGGATAGATTAGCAGCATACCGTATCGTAAAGAAACTTTTGTAGCGATAGCTTCCTGTGGTACTCTCTCACCTTCTTTAAACTATGAAGTCACCTGAGTAAACGATGTTATGAGTTCGTATCCACTTGAAACAGTTGAAACCTATGCAATAGGTTTTGCATTCCTTAGGCAATTTGTAGGTCCTATTTTGGTCAAAATCGTATTAATGAAGTTTTGCACTGATGATGGAGCTGGACTCCGAAACGTTTTCGCTTATAAGAAATGGTGAACTTTTTGGCTATTTTCTTTACTTTAAAATTCCTGGTAAATTTGCGACTTAAGCAGCCAAGTGATTTTAATACTTACATAGGTCAATCATTAGCAGGTCTACAGTGTAAACGCGTTCAGTTGAAGGAAGATTAAGTTTTTTTTAATCTTTTCGAGCAAAATATTTTCTTCATCAAATATTACGGTTATAATGTTAAGATGGCATATCCTTAATTAGTTATAATGCCGTTAATTTATCATATGTAACCAGCATTGATCTATGTTCATTACACGCTATACAAGATTCAATTTCATACCGTGTTTTCTTGTCATATGATTTACATTTCTTAGTCTAATATAACTAATATATTTGAAAGAATATTGTGCTATAGTACTATAGACTTCGGCTATGAATGAAAAGTTACGATGATTCTCACAATATTGCGGATAATATCGACGATTTAGGCTATCTTCAAAAATCTTCAAAAAGTTTTGATAATTTTCACAATATTACTGACAATTTCAACGAGTTTGGTTATCTTCAATAATTCTGAATGGATGTGCTATGCTGACGCAGAGTCGCGTTCTCCGAGCATGACGCGAGTGAGCGACCTCTCCTCGACGTTCATCGAAGGTACCGCCTTATAAAAACATGCAATTTGCTGCTTCCATAAATGGCCTGCTAAACTAATTGCTTTTAACCTATTTAACCAAGCGGTACCTACAGGACATAAAAAGGCATCCATTAACTACGCCGGCGCTTCTGAATTACACGGTTTGGTGCATTCCAAACTAAAATGTGACTGCTAGCTTCCCGCGTTAATTTCTCTGCACGTTTCTGTTTCTCTTGCATCGATGCAAATTCCATGCATTTGTTTCCTGGTATTTATTTAAAGTGAAATTTTTGTGCCTAATTATAGTTTTAAAATTTCAACCTAAATATTAAATGCTCAATATTTGAATGACAATTTTGGGTATTTTTAGCGCATTTTCTCATTTATGGAAAAAATGCACTATTGTGCTCGCCATGTCCGTCCGTCTGTCCGTCTGTCTTGTCTGTCTGTCTGTCTGTCTGTCTGTCCGTCCGTCAGTCCGTGACCTCAAGTTTTCGTCAACGAGAAAATGCGCTCTCTATCACTCACTGCAGTGAATACTGAGTTATATTTTTTATTTTGTATTTTTTTGGGGGGTTGCGGAGTGTCTACAAACATTTTCTATTTGAAATGTTTTTTTTTTTGCCTTGCGCTTAAACTTATGAAGCATATTTCTTATATTACTTAACCCGTGATATTCATCTTCCTCGTATTTCATTGTCTGGTGTTTGTGTGCAGAGGAAAGCCTGACTGACGACGATAGCCGAGGAGCAGCAGCAGGCATCTCTTGTTCCGGACGAGCTTCCTTCGTGCGATCACAGCCTCTTGTTCAGCCTGCCGGCGTGTCGAGGGAAGCTGAAGTAAAACGGTAAGCTGTCGCACATAAAATCTTCATTTGTCGTCTGATCGATTCTTCTTCTGATTCTGTGTTCTTGTTACGTAGTTTTTACTGTTGTTTACTCTGTACTGTTTTTACGTAGTTTACATATCTTTCCTAGTGCAATCTTCGTCGCATTTTGTATTGTGTATGAGCAGCCTTGTCTTCGACTGCATATTTGGCTTGGATTTTCAGTATTTTTCAGCTGTATCCTTTTGCAGGTCACTTGCGTATGTACATTATAATGTATGACTTGTAATTAGAATAGAGTTCTTTAGCGACATTGTTACGCTTTTCCGTATGTTGATCAGTTTTACAAAACGATTTAATGTGCGTATTTGACAGAAAATTGGCAACTGAAAAAGCGTCTTCGACGCAAAAAATTGTGGTTGGAATGTAGGAACATTAATTTTTTTGCCAGTCGAGTCATACCTGAATCTTCTTGTAGAACAAGACTAAAGATAACCACTACATTTCTCGACTAATTTGATTCATAATTACGAGGGGCATCCGGAAAGTAGTACCCGTTTGGGAATTGA